>NW_015112696.1:31548-74501 GCF_001443285.1 Poecilia latipinna | reverse complement strand
ATTCATATGTGAATGTCCAAACCTTTGTAACTTTTTGATGAAAATCTATATAACTGGTCAGAGGGAGTTGACAATGGTTTTGTGGTGGGAATCTTTTAAGTGACACTTCACTGACCATCCAGATGTCCTCCCTCTAAGGCGGGCTGCTTGCTTCACTGCAACATGATGCATGCACTTGCAGATTACGGACCAGCTTTAAATTCTGCTGTCTGATGAAAAATGTTGGGAATAAATGAATGTGTGGTTTCTAAAAATATGAAACAGCGGTGGTCTCCTCTCTCAACTGGATTGTGTTTTTCGTCCGCCCACCTATTCATCCTAAAATGGTGCCCGCGCTTTCTGCTTCCCGTCGTTCCCTCGCCACCTTTAAACTCCCCACTCCTTCCTTTGAGTCTTGAACACATCACATAAATGGATGATGGATTAAATCTGAAATCTTTCCACCCTGCTGGTATTCAGGAAATTGTCCTCCCCGCGGGAAGTGGATGCAGATGGAGGGATGAATTGATGTAAATGGAGAGATAAAAATGGGAGCCAGAGAAGATTGGTCTTGAGAGATGGGAGGTGTTTAGAAGATGGATGGATGGCTGGTGAGCATGAGAGAGACAGAGAAGGGAAGAGATGGAAAACAGGACGGAGCGCGAGGGGAGACGAGTGAGCTGTCGGTTTGGAGATAAATCAGGGAGGCAGCGCGCTGAGGGGGGTACATGTCCACGAACGCACGTACAAACAGATGTGTGTTTTGCGATCACGCCTGAACTCACACAAGTGCAAACACAAACACGCACACTTACCCACTCGAGCACACTCTGCCCCACGGCAAAGTGGTAAAAGGCCACGGCTGATTGGGCGCTGCAGGCCAATTTCGCCCCGAGTGGCAGAGCGGTGCATGTTGGGATGTTGGGATACAAACGCATTTATCCATGAAGGCATGAGGTAGGTCACCTCTTTTCGCGCCGTCTCTCTCATCCCTCACGTCCTTCTCAACCTTTTCTTCCGTACATCCTCCTCCCTTCTTATTTGTCTTATTTTATTTTATGCCTGCAGGGCTTCTTACCTCTGCACCTCCAAAGCTCCCTTTACCTCCGTTCCTATCAATCCATCTCTCACATAGAGAGCATATTCTCCCCAGTTGAACACGGCAGCTCTTAGTTCCCCTCTCTTTCAGGCTCAATTCGTTTCCATCTGTCATCCATTCCTCTAAAATCTTTCTTTTCCAGCTTTATTCGCCTCAGTCTTTTCCCCGGCAAGCCCTCTCTTATGCTAACACACACAAATGCCCAACGCAACAACACAGACGCACACACTTTGGATCCCTGCAGTGTCGTGTGCTAACAGAATAATTAGTCCCGCTTGATGTCTCTGACAGCTCTAATCCTTCTAAATGGCCACCACATGATGCCTCCCCTCATCAGCCCATGGCTAGACACACAAACTATGCACGTTCAAACTTGACTGTGCACAACATGCTTACAACTTTGGTGAAAAATGTGGCGGACACATGTGTTTACAATAGTTTTGGACACTCGCATTAAGTGGTGCTTAATAAATAAATCGATTTGAGTTGCTTAGTGCCATGTAGGATGTGACATGAAAACAGCATATGATTTCCATGGCATGATAACCTTGAATCAAGATGCAGAGTCATGTGACAAAATTAGGACTCCTCATTCAGTTGGTAAGTTTGGACAGATTTCCAAACTTAAAAGATTTCCACTTTAAATTTTCTGCTCAGTGACATGAAATAAGAGTTTGAAGCAAATTACCATCCATCCATCCATCCATCCATCCATCCATCCATCCATCCATCCATCCATCCATCCATCCATCCATCCATCCATCCATCCATCATTTTTTAACCATTTAAAGGTTTTGTGTCAAGGACCTAGACAGGTGTACTGTGTCCTGAAAAAGCACCTTTTATATCTCGCTTGCATGTAACAGTTCATTAAACAGATCTTAATGTCCGTCAAAGATAGCCAGAGTAAATATAGAAAACAAAAAACAGTTTTCAAAAAAGGATTGGATTCATCAATTGAAAAGAGCAATTGAGTTAAAAAAAAAAAACCAACAACTATTGCTTAATAAAGCTTTAAAATGTGTATTTGTATTTTTGGCAGCAACATCAAGTTACTTTTTGAAATCCTTTAGATCCATTTTTGTATTGTAAAAGATGCACCATTTAAATGACTTCATGACCTGGCAGTAACTAGGCTTGAAAGTGGCTTGTAATATTAATGCACTTTCTTCATGATTTAACAAGGAGGTAATTACTTTTTCATATAAGGCTATGTTGATTTAGATAGCTTTTTTATACCGTACCGTACCTTACCTTACCTTACTGTGCCATCATTTTATTTCAAAAGCACTCTCACAACAACTTAGCTGCTGACTAAGTAAGGCTACATAAGTAGCCCTTCAGGCTTACTTATATATAGCCTGAAGAGCTATATAAGTAAGGGTAATTGTCCAGAGTGCAAATAGAGAGAAGGGTGCAGAAGAACCAGACAAAACTATACCTGTCAGTTCTTCCCTGAAGACTATTCTATGCTATGACACATGTGCTGTCAGTGAGGGAGTTGGCAGCACATGTGCTTCTGTTAGGAATGGGGAAATGTGCTTTGTGTGGACCTTAACCCCATTTGAGCCTGGCCCAGAATCTGCACTCTTATTGGTGGGGTGAGGTGTGGAAGTAAGGGCTCACCGCGGACACCTCTCATGTGAGAACCATCCATAAAGGTTTATGTATATAAATTGGTTTGTCTGTGTACGCCTGAATTCAGTGTATACCTGTATTAGTACACTTATTTGTTCCGGTGGGACGTGAAAGCATCATTACAGCCCTGAAAAGAATCACTTTCAAATAAATACAAATTGAGAGCTTCGCCTGCTCTCTCTCTCTCTCTCTCTCTCTCTCTCTCTCTCTCTCTCTTTCTTCTATTAAACACGTACACTAAAGTGCGTGTCGTATTCACACCACTGCATGTTTGCACGGCTCTTTGGTGTGTCCTTTCATTGTACAGTAAATCCTGGCTGCGTGTGATAGGAAACGGAGACAGAGCCGTGGGAGGTGTGCAGCTTTGTGTTGTTCCTGTGGGAGATTTCCCTCGAGAAATGGCTATCAGCACAAGAGAAGCACCATGAGAACCAAGCAGGGGTGAAAGAGAGACTGGGGCTGAGCAATGTCTCAGGAGGCAGACAGGAAGGAAAAGAATGGCTGCAACAAGGAGCACGGCAAGAAGCTCGTAAGAGAGAGAGAAAGACAGAGACGATGCACAAACTGAGGATAAGTGAAAAGAAAAAGTTGAAGTGCAGACAGCTCAGAGAGAAAGTTGGCAGACTGCACTGTTTGCGTCAACGTCTGTGTTCAGCTCATCAAAATAAAATTTTTCTGATTTAGTTTTTAGCCAGAAATGTTTTTGCATCTTCTTTTCTATATACTTTGAACAAGTAACTTTGAAAACATAGTTGAACCGTTGTTCAATTTTAAACAAAATTTAAATAGGTAACTCCATTAATGTTTGACAACCCAAATTGATTTATTGTTGTCAAAACATATGACTGATGTAAACCGAGACATAAGTGAGGCATTAAGGTTTTAGGGACACTGGAGGAGTTTGCTACTAGATTTTATTTGAAAACGCTCTGTGTTTGAGTATTTAAAACAAGGTTTCCATGGCTATTGGAAGAAAGTTTGGGCCATAGAAAGCGCTATGGTTCATGGAGAGCAGCCAACAGATACATATGATACATACAGGATAGGAGGGCAAAATAACTCTCAAGGCATTGGATGCATCATGGAACACGGCAAAGACAGTCTTCCTCATTTAGGGAAAATATGGTCCCTTCAAAACCATTGAGAAGACAAGAGAAAACTGGTGAAGGACGCTGCCATTAGGACAGCAGTAGTAGAGGAGTTGCAAGAATCTCTGGCAAATGCTGACTGTGACTAGACTATGGGGTACTGTGAAGAAATGAAAGCACAGCTGTGTTTGCAAAGCACATTTCCAGTTCCCTAAATCTATTTGAGAAAAATGTCTAACGGTCTGTTGAAGCAGGGTTGAATTTTCCATCAATAACTCCAAAAAGGTATATTTGGCACAAAAACAAAATTGCACAACTCTAAAAAAAAAACTCCAAAAAACCTAAAAGAACACAATATTGACCCTCAGGTTTGGTGATGGCAGCATCATGCTTTCGGCCTGTTTGTGGCCTTTGTCAAGCTGAAGGGAATTCACTTCAGTCAGTCAACGTTGATGCAAATCTTTGAAAACTTTTTACACACTTGCACTGCAGGTGCTACAAAACATAAAAACAGCATTGTTTTGTTTGTGACAGAACATACATGTCGCCATGCTTTTGCTTTTCTTTGACTTTACCCGTTTCGCCAGTAGATTCTCTGTTTCAGTAACTTAAAATGGATGAGACGAAGTACAGCTTGACCATTTGGACATGACACAGAGTTTTACTTTGACTCAATCTGTGTTTTTATTTTATCAACAATGCTGCAGGCGGATCGTTCTTTGACTGGCACTACTTTTGCTTGAACATGCGTCTTCACTTTGCAGTGGCCCCTTGTTTTCCGCCCCCTCCTGTGCGTGGGTGACCGTTAACCCATCACATGTGGGAAGTGAATGTGTGACCACACACACCGTGAGTCTGTCTGAGTCTCAGAGGGCTCACGGAGATCAAACGTCGGTGTCGTCATATGGTCCGAATTAGGTACAGGCTTCATGTTTCGTCATAAAACTTCAATAAGGAAAGACTCGTGCAACGCACACAAACATTCACATGATCGCAGTCTCTCACCTCCTTGGGGTGTTTGGTTTATGGGAAAAAAGTTTATTATGATGTGTGTCACACTTTCATGATGTGTTTTCCTACCTCTTGTGTGTGTTTTTGTGTATGCGGTTTGTTACGATTGTGTGGTGGTGTGTGTTGTGGTTTGTGTGAGTGTGTCTGTGTATGAATGTGATTTGGAACATTTTTTTCTTTCCTAAACCACTGACCCATACGCTACGAAAGGTTGTAGGCTAATGGGCCCACCCACAATCAGGAAACAAACACACACGCACGCACACACGCACACCGACAGACCTGCATTAACGCACACATCTGAAAATGCTTAAAAAAGAATATATTGTTATTTTTATACCAATGATTGGATCTGAGTTTGAACATTTTTCATTTGCAGCTTCTTTACAGGATACACATGGACTCCTTCACCACATGAAACTGATCTTTATTAGCACAACCCAGAAAGAAAAAAAAAAAAAAAAAACCCCTTTATGGGGTTTTGCAAAAGTTTATATACTTCCTGAACTTTTCTAGGCTTGGTTGCAGTACGATCACAAACTTCAACGTTATTTATTAGGATTTTATGTTGGTAAACCAACACAAACTCTGAAGTGGAAGGAAAGTGTTCTGTGGTTTTAACCAGTAGGAATCTGAATAGTGTGGAGTGTAATTGTGTTCATCACCATTTACTCTGGTATCCCTAATTCAGGCTGTAATCCTTTATAAATACAGATGTTCTGTTATGTTGCCACATGTTTGTTAGAAAACACTGGGGATAAAGACTTGGAGAAATTAAAGCACCCTTCAATCCATCAAATGAAAACTGCTGTGTGGCGAAGAACTAAAAATGAACATCAGTCTGAACATACAATTTCCACTGTAGAATATGGTGGGGAAGCATAATGCTTCAGGGAATTAAAGCCAATGGCAAGACTCGAAACTTAAACGTGAACATCGAGTCTTACTAAGCTTTACTGAGCCCTGTAGATGTACAAAGCTAGTAGAAACATACCCAAAAACATTGCAGTGAAAGCTTAGAAACACATTTTAGTTTTCATACTTTAGCTTGGAAAAAAAAGTAGAAAACCATGTGTCATTTTCTTTCTCCTTCACAGCTTGGTCATAATACATAATGTAAAGAGGTCCGATTGTATTTATTCATTTATTTTATTATTTAACTCAAAATAAAAGTCTGTGAAGCTTTCTTTCCGCTCTCGTGTGTAGGAGCTTTGTTCACATGAGTCCATGAAAGTGTGAAAAAATAAAAAACAAGGAGCCATTAGCACATTGTTAAGTTAGCCCAGAGTGTTGGACTGCAGCCCCTGTGGCTTTTATTAGTTTCTTTAATGCATTAGCAAACTTTAATGCCAGTCTCCCTGCCACTGTTCTTCTTTGTTCCCAACATGGAAAATCTGCTTTTAACTAACCACATCAGCAATGTTTTTCACCCGTTTTGTTTCGCACATAAATTTACAATCACACAAAGACGTTGTAACAATCTACCGTTTTATTTGGGACTGCTTGAATCCCTTTCTCATCCTTATGAGAAATGTCTGTTTTATGTTTGCTCCACTTGGACCATCGCATGTCAAGTTGCATTAAAGTGATATTCTTCAAATTAGAATATCATTGGACATCGCAGTAGCTCGTTCTCTCTGTAAATAAGTTTGAGAGGAACTTTATAATACAAGTCAGATTATTCCTTCTTTCCTGCTGTTTTATGAAATGGTGACATTGGGGCTATTTGTCACTGCAGTTTCTGCATAAAGCTGCGTTATGCACAGCACACGTACAAAATGAAACCACATGGGCCTCTGATTCATGTCCCACTTTCTTTGCTCTATATGATAACAAGCAAAGTTGTAAATTGAATCTAGGGACGACACCTCAGAAAGCTCTGACATAACGCTGAACAGCTGTTTGCCTCCAACTTTGGAGAATAATGGTTGTATTTATTGTAACATAAAAGCTAGTATCTGGTGCACTGGATGATTTCTATTCTTCCTTGACCATGGAAACTAAATCATAAACACTGAAGAAGCAAAAAAGAATAAATAGAACCATCAGCGACCTATCTGGATCAGCATATTAACCAAGATAAATGTTGAAGGTTTATGAGAGAAAACTCCTAATAAAAAAAAACAATTTTTTTTTTATGTTTAACTTTGAGCTTGTTTTTGATAAATATGAACTTGCACAGCGTTGGTCCTGAATTTTCTGGTCTTGAGATGAATTCCTGTTCTCCTTAGCACATCTAATATGACAAATTGCTGTATCCAGTAAAGTTTGGTCACACTCAATGACTCGCGTTATTGTAAGCCTGAGCTGACTGCTTCAGCCAGCCACTATGCAGTGTGACAGTTTTACAAATTTGGCCTTGGTAACCTCATGCTTCATGGAGTTTTACAGTACATGAAAAATTAGGTTTCATGCATTTTCAGTACATGAAAAAATTCAATTAAATGAGTATTTCAACATTCAAATTTCAACAAGTCTAAATCTCTCTGCTTATGCATCGAATGCAGATGTTAAGCTGCAATCTGATTGCTTATTAGCACACAAAAAAAACTATTTTTGTTGCTTCATCTCACACGCTCAAAAATACTACAACACAAGTAGAATAGCAGAAAACAATCCGAATAAACCCAAAAAAGCAGATTTTAGGTGAACTTGTTGGCTTTACTAAACACAATGCTGAACGAGTGACTAGGTAGCATTTTCACAGAGTTTGGGTTGAATTCATCAACAGATTCCACTCAAATAGATAAGAATATGACAGAAGGATCCGATTGTGGGGAAACTGCTGCTGTAAGGAGCATCTTTATATATATATGAGAAATAATATGATTTGGACAATCCTCAAGTCATAATGCATGGAACGAATAGTGAAGCAAAAGCAAATGGTGACAGAGATAATGATTGTTTCCAAACGTTACCTCACTATTGCATATCGTTCCATTATTAACTTTGTTTTCCAATAAAGCAAAGCCATTTGGCTGTGTTTTATTGGAAAACCAAACCATTTGACTCTACTGCACAAGTTGATCACCAGATCACCGTCCTTAAACAGTTTATTTGGACATATAAGATTCCCTCTTACATGCCATGTACATCATACATATCTCAGTGATCACTTAATAATATTGCTTAATCTCATGTTACACTATGACCTCACTTAACATGACATGACAGATTTCTGTAAACTTTCTGATTAAGACCAGTAATTATCTGACCACTCGAAACATTACGTTTTTTTCTGCCAGTCAGTGAGTTGTTCCTTTAAGATGAAAAAACGAACAAACACAACAAAATATTGATGTCCTATGTCCTGATGCACAGATTTCCACACACTTTAACCCAGCGTCCACGCATTAGGAGCACAGAACTGGGGCACATTAAAAGCAACACATTCATGACATGACTTGAAGTCCGACTCATTCTCTCTGGTTTAGATGCGAGCGACAGACAATTTTCAATGTATTTGAACCAGTTTTTTTCTAGTCTGAATCCATTTATGAGGTTTTGCTTTTAATTAATTTCTTTACTCACCACTGTGTTCTCTTGATGCTGCTGGTTATGTTATTGTTAACATTAGCAGCAGTGATACAAGCACCATATCAATCCAAAATAATATACGTCAAGCAATCTATGAAGTTAATATAGAAAGCAGAGGAATTAATTTGTGACTTTTGCATCCGACAGGCTGCATTCATTATAAAGAACCATTCTCTTGTACTTACTGCAGCTAAGATCATATTTATGTTCAAGCTTGGTGGGGCTAACTGGTTCAACTGGACCTCACTCAGTCAATATTGACCATTCTTGGTAGTTTTAGCACATAGTAATTTAGTTCTGCAGGTCCTGGCAGGATACACGGTTAATTTTGAAAAATCACACTTCACACACTGTTTCCCTGTTTTTGTTGCCAGAATATTTTTGAAACGTAGCTGGTGTTGCCCCATACAGTTCAGGGGTTTTGAAAATGCCAGTTGTTCAAACTATTCATATTCGAAGCACAAATATGAATAAAAACACAGAAAAAAAAATTGTACTTTACCAGAATCCAACTAATTTGAACATATATTTTTGTGCAGACATGTGATGCTATGTCAGGGTGTTAAAATGCTCTGTTAGAACGTTGCACGTCCAGATGACCTTTAGCCTAAGCTTTCCCCTCAGTCATCAGCGTGATAACACGCTCACATTTGCCAGCTGATGGGAATGCCATTAGTTTTGCATTTCATTTACTGCTGAATAAATCATCATTTTTACCTGATGATGGAACTGAAAAGGTTAGACTGTATCCTGAGGAAGCCACAAATGTTATTTCTGAATGCCACAGCCATTAAGCTAATATAATGGACCGTGTGTATTGTGAAAATGCCCCACAGCATCAAATGAAGGCAGAACACTCCTAGGACACTTCTCCATATCACTTAGCTAGAAGGAGTATTGGTTATTTGCTAATTACAGCAGATTTACAGAGCAAATAACGATAATTGTGACAGTACTGCCACTTTAAATTTACAATAGAGTCTCTCAAATATTGGAGTTTTTATTGTTTGGAATTTAATTGAGCCTCATGGTCAAAACAAAATGTTGTCAGAAGTATACATTAGTTCCAAATCTACCAGATAAACATGCTGAATATATCAACTTTTATAAAAAAAAAAAAATTCTGACATGGCACTTTAATGTTGTAAACTAGCACACCCTACACTGATCATAAACTTTAACCAACTTTAACTCAGTATATTGGATTCAAAAATATAATGTAGAAGTTTCCATGCCTATACTTACCCACACAAGAAATGAAAGCAAAATTAACAATAAGTAAAAATGATAATTCAGATATCTGGATTGAAGGACTTTTGTCTCCCCATCACCTGCCTCTTTGATGGAGCAAAGCCACTTCCATGGTCTAGCTCCTGATTATCTAACAACGGTAATCTAAATGAGGGAATTAATTTTTTTTTTTTATTATTATTATCAATATCTATTTAACAGTGTTTTCTCTAATAGACATCTTTTGTCTGTTTCAGTAATACTATTTTTTTAAGATTATATGTATTGCTACAGATATGATATTAGCACTGCATAAATCAGAGAATAATGTTAAGCAGCATAAGTCAATGATTAAATACGTCTGTATGACAAAGACAGCAAAATAAAAAAGCTTAAGGTTCAGAGAAACACCTTTCACAATAGGCTTACAAAACTACTCCCACAATGATAATGGTACGGGTAAATTCATTAGAAATTCAGTCTCTGTCCCTCCAAACGTTTGCGTGCTATAAATGTGCTGTCAGTTACCTAGTTAAAAAAAATGTAGCCTGTTGTTTTCCATTTAAAACCACAAAGCAGCTAAAGTCTCCTCTTCTTTCCTAGCATTCCCCTCGGTTCTTCTCATCCCCTTCCATCATCAAATCATCCACATTAAAGAGTGCTAATTCAAAAAAGATGCGATCCTTCCTTTTAAGTCCCACAGCTTGACATCTCAATATCCTGTTCTGGAAGAACCAAAACGCCTGAGTGCGTTTGGATGAGTGAGTGTCATCAGTCTGAGACGAAGTTTCAACACACATTTCATAAAAAACATACTGAAAAAGCAGTTGACCTCTAACCTCCAGGTGATGTTTACAGTCCAGTCGGTTTAAGTCGTCTCACATCTGCTCTCGTTGCTTTTGTAATGCGACCTCCAAGACTTGACCTTTGGTTTTAAGGAGGGCTTTCATTTCTGGTCGTAGTTGGTCTATAGCCAATACTGGCATTAGCAGCAGCCTCTATTTACACCTGGGATCCCTCGCTGACACAGGATAGCCATTACAAATTGCCGTAATGCTAATCTCCTCTAATAGATTAAGCATTGATCTGTGAAGCTGTAAGGCGGTGAGATAGGTTCACAAAAGGTCAAGCTCATATTAGGGAATGAAGGATGCTTCTGGTAACGTGTTTTCAGTAAAAATGTTTGTTTTTTTCCTACCAGACAAATATGTTTGTCCTTTCTTATTTTCACTTATTAAATGTGATGTTTTTGTATGTTTTTCTTCCTTTTTTAAGTTAGTTTTTATGATAGTTAGGCTCAGTCAGTTCTCATCTGTTTATGTGTCACCTCTGCTCTTCAAAACAAAGCCACAGCGTGCTAATTCTAAAATACTGCATGTTTTTGGCAACGCTACTTCAAATGTGGTCATTCTGTTGCGCTTGTTTACAGAAAATGCTGGTGCTGCTGTAACTGTGGTAGCCCACGATCGTTTAATCCTCACAAAATGGCTTCAGGTTTTCTGAAAACATGGCAATTATATTTCAACAATGCGAACTTACATTAAATGCAGAAAACAAAATTCCATCCACACTTCCCCTGACATTAGTCACTTTTGATGACACTCACCAATTATACACATCTTTCAAGAAACAACTTTGTGTCAGTAGGAGTTAGCTTTCAAGACTGTTTACCGACTCATGTCAGACATCTCTGGGTGGTAACAACAGTCTGTTTTAACCGGAATATAGTTAATATGAACCTGCTGCAAGCTTAAAACAACACATTTTTAAATGTTTTAATATATTATAAAAACTATTAGAATTTCCCATTTAAAAGTTCACACGCCAAAGTTCATACCGCCATAGCTCAATGGGCTAATTAAGTTTCAAACTGAAAACGGAGAGAAACGTTTCTACGTGGAACGGATCTATGTAGGGAGCCAGCCAATCAGGAGTGGAGCTCTGGTCAACAAGGTGACACGTGATGTTATCTAGCCAATAAGCTGAAGAGTCTCTGAATCGGCGCTCCTCCACTTTGACACTGGATAATCTCAAAGATGCCACATCAGGGGGGAAAAAAGTAGTTTTTAACTTTACACACTGTAGTGACTTTAACATGTGTAATTATTTTCCAGGATAAAATCTGCTTCACACTCAGGACTTTGAGACAAGGAACATTCAACACTAAAAATGTGCCATAATATAACATTAAATATGGGTTATCTTAGTTAAAAGTAAATTTAACAGTCAATCCTAATGAGCTAATATTTTCTCTGCTTAGAGTCCAATGTACCAAGTTCACACAGTTGCAGCTGGTTTCTATTGGGGTGAAATAAGAGCAGAGTCTATTTGGAGATATAAAAAAAGTGATCAAGATTAAAGGACTCTTTTAACACAACTTTATATTGTTTTGTACCAATAACATTTGTTGCTTTTCTGTTTAAAACAAAAGCAATTAGATCACATTTTTATATAATATACTTTTCCACATCTTTAACATTATTGTAGAAGAAAAAAAAAGGTCTGCAGGGTTAAAGCATTAAAAGAAAACCTTAACATAGATAAAAATGTGAATTAAAAGCATCGGGTCAGAGTCTAGATAGCAAAACAAATAGCTAAACAGACTGTGACATTTTGTTTTAAAATATAGTGAACTATATGTTACATGACCCTGATTAATTTTCAGAGTCATATGTTATATGACTCTTCAGTCATATAACATGTGACTCTGAAAATATGCTACATAGTTTTAGCTGAAGCATTTTTAGTCAAATCTTATTTTACAGTGAACATCTTATACGGACCGTCCTGGCTTAGTGGCCCAGCTTGGTTGGGAAAAATGTGAACTACATAGATGTTTAAGTCAAAAAGCGTGTGTGTTTGTGTATGTGTGTTTGCGTGTGTGTGTGTTACCGCCTGGATTTGCCTTAATAGGATCAGTGCAAATCAGACTGAACTCAAAACTGGCCCCTGAACTTAATGTTGTGTGTGTAGGGCAATGAGAGGAACTCACACATACACACAAAGTCTTGATAATCTAAACAAGGGTATAGTCAGATGATGACAGATCATGTTTCTTATGTTTTTGTACTGGTGTGTGTATTTGTGTGTGTATGTGTGTGTGTGTGTGTGTGTAGATGACAAAAATACAGGCAGCATAAGCCTCTTTAACATCATAACTCAGTTACAGTAAATCTTCTTAGTCTCCCATCACTCTATCCTACAGAAATCATCCCTCAATTTCTTCCACTTCATCTTCTCATCATTGCCTTCCACGGTTTACCCATGACACTTTGCAACTCTTGAACATTTCAATTGAGCATTTTATTTATTTATTTTTTTGAAAGATCGAAATAAAAATGTACATGATGGAATATCACGGGATTCATTTTAATTATCAGAATCTCACTGGCCGGAGATTATGCCCTGGATGAGAGGATTCTGGTTTTAACTTAGCATGAGCCCACTGAAGGGGATTAGCTGATATTAAAGGAAAGGTATGCTGCTTTAAATTGACATTTTAGCAGAGAAGAAGAGTTTGTTTTTTCTGGCATTTCCTCTGGGGAGACATTTAGTTGTTCGCGTAATTTTTTATTATTTTGGCTGTATTTACACACAGTCGCCGTTCCATGGCTGAAGAGCCAATAATGTCACTTACTATCATCACGAGGCTACGTTCACACAGCAGATCTTGATGCTCAATTCTGAATTTTTGCTGAAATCCAATTGTTTTTTGTTTTTTTAAGAAGTTATTCATGCTACTAATTAAATGCAACCTCAATCTTTGTGAATGATGTAAGACCCCAAAGTGACCCACATAAAGAGGCACAGAAGTCACACAGCAGCTGTTTATGTACGTAATAACGGACGCCACCATCTATGGATCGATTTGAAGATATTCAGCAACGAGACCCAACAGTATCATCACAAGATGATGACAAGGTGAAGGAAGCTAATGAAACGAAAGCACAACTAACAGCAACAGCCTATTGTGGAGCATTAACTTCTGTAGATGTCTGTTTGGATGTGAAGTCAGACCTAGGAGTGGTCTGGTTGTGATGTGGTGCGCTTTAGTGGCACAGACTTCCTTCATAAGTTCAGAAATTTATAATCACAATTTTCAGCCACTGTTTACATCCAGATTTATCGCGTCTGGCTTCTGCTGGTGCAGAATTATGAGACTGCAGATGCTTTGAACACGTCTGCAGTCTCTAATACTCATCTGCAGATACGTATCTGATTTTATACCACATACACAAGTGGCACATGTGGGATTTTTTCGGAGGTGGAAAAACTGGAGAAAAGTGGATTTGGGTTGCATTCGCCTGTGTGAAAGTAACGAAAGCTGCAGGACAGCAACTCTTCAGAACTGGACTTGGGCACCACTGACTTGAAATTATGTTCTATATTAGCAAGAGTGAAGGGTGGTGCTTGTTGAGTTTCCACACCACTACTGTGTGTATCTCATGCCTGGAAAAGCTTCCAAACAGTCATTCTTCTCACCAAGGTGACGTCTAAGAGCTTTCTTTCTTCTGACTGGCAGTGTGCAGCTAATCTCTGCTCCATACGAAACCCTGAGTAACTTTCTGTGGGTTCTCATTAAAATAAGCTTAAGAAGGATTTAGCAGAACATTTCAGCATTTATGAAACTAAATTTCTAAAACCTCAGCCTATTAATGTCAGCAACTGTCCTATGCCTGCTCTTATGCAACCTGCAGGGATTTCCTGCTTTGCTCAAGGACACATAAACAGACCTAAACCTTATTTTTGTGCTCCACTTGACCTGACTTTGACGCAGACATCTTCAACGTAAACATGTTTGACATCACTTCTTCTAAACCGGAGTGGCATGTTTTACTAAATATGCAGATCAAGTAAAGGTGTGCGATTCTTTTTGTGTTTTTTTTTTTTTTTTTTTTTTTTACTGTGCATTTGTGTGTTTGTTTGTGTGAGTTAGAGAGCTCAAACATGTCTTCTATCTTTATCTGCTCTCTCGGTGTGTGTAAGAGCTCAGTTGTGGTTTAACAGTATTAGTGCTTGCTTAAAGGGTCGTAGGAGTTTCAGTGTCTAAGCCTGTCTCCTGGATTAGCTCAACAGTCAAGGAGAGCGTGCACGTGGTGGTCGGACACACACACACACACACACACACACACACAACACACATATTTGCATTTATTCACACATAGAGATCATTGTCATACAAACAGTGTGCAAATTATTGAAACAGGAACATTTTTAACGACATACTATTCCATAGAAAGATGCGTCTCGACACACCTTGGTTTACACACACATTCGGCACTATGGTACACATATACACAGATTGCTATTTGCATTCTCATGACCATAACAAGCTTTTGATTATCTCTCGTGGTGGGTGCTTTCCCCAAGCCTGTTTGCATGGCTGTTAAGCAAACTGGGTGTTGGTGCATCCAGAGATGGATCTTTGTTCCCTTTTTTTTTTATTATTATTATTATTATTAAACAAAAGGTCCTACAAAAAGCTCACACAGAGAGAGATTAGTGGCTGTTAGCGCTTCTCCGATAAAATAAAACACACACGCTATGACCATGAATGCTCTCCTGTCGCCTCCTTCCTGACACACACCCTCAAGTGTAGCCTGGCAAGCAAAATAAACAAATTCTGTGGGCAAAAGGCACAGAGATCATGAATAAAACATAACTCACAAGTGCATGAACAGGCCAGCGCAGGCGCTCGGCAACAAAGAGAATGCATTTAAACTGCTGATATTGTCTGCAAAGTCAGAGACTCCAGAAGTAGATTGCCTTCATCTCTCTTGCTGCGCTTGACATAAAAGGAGTTTGTGTAGCGTCTACAATTCTGCTCTCTGTTTTATCCATGTTAAAGTGAGGAGTGAAAAAAAAAAAAACTGAGGCAGAGGAGTTCAAAAAGAATAGACAGATCAAAACACACAGATCAAAAAGACTGATCGAAAAACACCCCGCTGGTGTAAAGTTTGACTATCGTCTTTAGACTTTGAACATTTGTAGCTGCTGTGAAATCATATGGAATATCATTAAGTGAACATAGATGTGCAAAACCCTCCAAAGCAGCTATGGAGTATTTCCAAGACATAAAATAGAGCTTCTTGTCATCTTGCACACAAAAGAGCAACAAGTGAAGGCTTTTAACACAAACATGTGAAACAGTAATTGTGCAGATTTCACTTATGGGATGCTGTGCGATTATCCAACCCGTAAGGTCTTTGATTTGCCAGCTTTATAATTGTAAGTGATGTTAATTTCACATTTACTTGAAACCAGATATTTAGACACACTGTGTAAAAAGACACATAACATGTTTGTCTTATTTTATGACATTAAATCAGGTTTATTTCAGTTAGGATTAGCAAATTCACTTTTATTCTTTTCACTTCCTTCAACTTGAGAAGTTCACACATAATTCCTGAATATTTATTATGTATCGTATTTATCAACCAGCTTCGACCGGCATCTTCACAAGGTCTTTTGCTTTTGTTCTGGGGTTGATTAACATAAACTTCCCTCTCTCTCTCTCTCTCTCTCTCTCTCTCTCTCTCTCTGATTGTCCTGGCATTTAGCAAATTGAAATAATCACAACTGTCCTAAAAACATTTTCATTCAAGCATCAAAAATCTCAGGGACTGAAAAAACTGCTGTGAACTCAAACAGGTGTTTGAGAAAAGGGCCCACCTTTCTTCCGCCTCCCTGAAAGGCCACTGTGGCTCACTAAGGGGTAAATGTGTCAAATGTCATGATGCCTTTCAGACAGAAAACCCTGCAGGTTTTATCTTTGTCTTGGCAGGAGTACAAGCTCAGCATACGAGCATCATTAAGTCATCAATATAAATTTGGAACATTCTGTTCAGTGTTAGTTAGTTGCCATGACGCACATAATTACGAGCTTTTTGTTTCAATAAGCCTCCGTCTTCCTTTAGCAATACTTTAAGTGATTTGTCAAGCACTGCTAACAGATGTGACCTGTGGTGGTTGTTGTGAGGCGACATAATTTCTTGCTGTAACAATCTGTGCTAAAGTGACTATTTATGTTTCATCCATTGTGATGCAACCCATAAGCCGCACTTTTTCCGCACAGCTCTCCACGAAACTCTTTGAACTTGCGAGCGTGTTGACCTGGACTACGTATGATTTTGCCAAACCGTCTGATGTGGATTGCTGCTCCGGCTGCTGCTACACAGGTCAGGTCAAAGAAACCTCAGGAACATTTCAAAGAAACATCCACACAGTTGTCGACTCTTTGTTTCCCCCTGACTCTATCTACTTCTGTTAAGTTTGTTATTTTTGTGATCAGAGACACAGACGGACGTCCTGGTGGCCTGAAGCCAAGGTACACATCGCACACTGAGTTTGAACCGGCTCATTGCTTTTGTTGTAACGTTTGCGTCTCCCCCTGTTGTTCATATCTAATTTCACGAAGAAATTAATAAATTTCACTAACAACAACAACAACAACAAAAAAAGGCCATAGCAGAGGATTAAAGATCCTGATCCTGATTAAAGATCCTGATGGATGCTGTAGCAATATACTGAGAAGTAAAGCCAGATAAAACAGGAGAAACTAGTCTGCCTGATAGACTGAAGTCCATCTGGGTTTGATCTGCTCACGCAGAAACACAGCTTCGCTCCTCTTTCTGCCTGTGATTCGACTCTTCTCACAGCTGGACTGAATCATGTTGGAGGTTTTGCAGCAGTGTTGGTTTGCTGCGTGTCTGTGTGCACGCATTATTGTCTCAATCTGCATATCTCTTTATATGTTTGCAGGTCTTTATGTGTGCGTATGTGCCACTTCCACATTGCCTCTAGCACACACACACACACACATGCACACATCTGCACACTCTGCCTCAGATGTTTTCCATTTAGGTTTTTAATTTCCCCGCCTCCTTCCCCCTTTTCCTTTAGTCTGTTTAAACAGCCGGCAAGAGGCCTGTAAAAGTCCCGATCTGTTTACACGATAGGCTGCCTGGTGCTGGGCTGTTTAACGCAGAATCGTAAATTATACAGGATCTCAGCACACTGGGGGTGAACACCACACCACAGGTTCATATTGCCAAAAACCTGTTTCACATCGCTTCAATCTGGGACACCCTTGAGCTACAGAGGGAGGATTCTCAGCAACTAGAAATAAAGTCCTGAAAGTCAAAGTTAAATCATCAAATTCAATCATTTTTCTGTTTCGTGTGCAGAAAACAGGCACAATCTGACGAGATTTCAAATTACTCAGTTGCTCACGTTTCAAAGAATTATTAAACTTCTGAGTTTCAGAAAGTATTGAACAGAGGTCTAGTGAAATCTTAAATCTAATCTACATCCACCAGCCTAATTCTTGGTTCATGCTCAGCCTGTCATCAGCGATTCGTTTCTTCACCGGTCAAATTTGTCTTTATAACGGGTATAAAGGAATACCTGGGGTACATTTTGAGATCTTGGCAACAATTGAATGAATTTGGACCATCAGCACGTCTGATGCAGCAAAACATCTTTTATTTTACTGTTTTATGATGCGGTTTTCTATGGATAACCAATACCAAAAATATCTAGCAATTTTTTATTTTTATTTTTTTTTTTTCAAAAGCAGAGAAATTATTAAACTTACAACAAAAGTTTTTGAAAACAGATAAAACCCTAAACAGGTCTTGATGCAGATCCACAATAAATTTTCTAGACAAAAACAGAAAACAGTGGGCCCAAAGCATAAAATACAGAATGTGCTTCTTTAAACAAGTGCAGAAACCTTTTTATGTACTTAGCAGATCTACAATGATTTACAAAACCTTTTCTACAAAAGCCAGGCTGCTTTTCCCTTTTTCATTAAAAATGTTGCATGTTTTAGTTTATTTTTGAGCGAGTAAAAAGAAAATAAATAAACACAGCATTTTTATTAATGAGTTCTTTCTGGGTCACGAGCACTTTCACCTTGGACACCACAGCTTTAACAGTTTGCAGCCACATATTCTAGTGATAAAGCAGTCTGTAGATAAAACCTGCAGATGGGGCACTAAAAACATAAAATAACAGCAGTGATTTAAATATGACAGAAAAGTTTTTGAAGGTGTGATCAGAGATGCTCAAAATACAAGTTTCCGCATGTTGGGGGAATTTATAGCTTTGTTAAAATTCACTTGTTAGGAGCTGAACTGACCTTGAATAAGATGGATGGATGGATGGATGGATGGATGGATGGATGGATGGATGGATGGATGGATGGATGGATGGATGGATGGATGGATTTAAAACTAAAAGTGCTTTGGGAATACTTTTGGTTTCATTGCTACAGTTGTGCTCTTTGTCCTAAAGCCTGTCAAAACAAATTAGACCTGTCAAAACAAACAATAAATCAATTAATTGCATGACAAATTAAAAGAAACTCAACAATTTTAATTTGCTTGATTTATCGTTTTTCTCTTTTCTCTCTCTTTTTACCAGAAACTGAGTGATAAAAGTCTTCACTCAACTATTCCTTTTTTTTTTTAAAGATAATTTTGTTTACACACACTTCAGAATTAATTTTATGTGTTGTTTCTTTTGTTTTTTGTATTTACCATTTTCATATTTTTTGAAAATGGTCTCAAAACAACAATATTATTGTTTATCACAATATATTCTGGGACAATTTATCGTCCAGCAAAATGTATTATTGTGACAGGCCTATATCACACATAATCCTAATAAAATACATCAAAGCTTCTAGATGCAGCGTGTCTTCTATTGGTGTCTTCTACTCCACATATAATGTACACTAAATTAATAGAAGAAATACCCCTCAGTTTGAACAATATGATCTCTTGTGGCTTTGAGTTTTCTCACCACTCATGTGTAAACTACACATTGCACAAGTTGCTACATCACATCCACACCTTCAGTTAAATGGTAAATACAATGTGTTTCACAGTGGATATCTGAGTATACCTGAGCATACAAAAAGGACTAAACAAATAATTTATGAGCGTATTCCAGTAATACTTCCAGTAAAGTTTGATAAAGAGAGCAAACAAAGTAAGTAAACTTCTGTTTGCATCATGCATCTTCTTTGGGTCCAGTTAGTGTTGGCACCACAGATGACAAGCATTGTACCTTGTGTGGTTTTCATCTTTATATCGATCTGAGCAAATACTGAATGGGACCTGATCTCCTTTTTCTTCCGTCTTCTATTTTCTAAAAAAAAACCAAAAAAAAAAAAACCTTTTGGTCCTTCTTCCAGATTTAAAGGTGGCCATCCTCCCAAACATGCAAAAGTTATTCTATTCTCTCAGGTAAGATGCAGAGAGAGTGGCGCCGAGGCCGGGTCAGTGGTATTCAAAGGACGTCCTCGGCTCTCCATTAAAAACAGAACATTCGAAAAACAACAAAAGAGCTCCAGGGGACAAGTTTGGCAAAAACCCTCACGCAAATCATCGGCTGTTGACACACACACCACCTCCTGATCATGAATGCGCTCTTTAATACCGTCTCCTGACACACATAGGCACCGTCACCACACACACATACACACGGATACAAAACAAACTAAGCAAATGTGTATGCACACACATTCAAATAGCACACAACCCAACAAAATGCACGTTTGCATACAGGATCAAACACACACACACACACACTCACACATAGCAGCCGAAAAGCTCTTCTTGTGTTAAGTAGAACGAGAGTGGGATCACTCTATTTGCCGTCCCACACAAAGCTGCTTGTTCAGCCATTATCTGGAAGAGCCTCTTCTCTCCTCTACAGACGAGATGACCAGGTCACAGCTAAAACAGCCTCTTCTCTCCCCTCGCGTCCCCCTCGTCTCCCCCTCTCCCTCTATAAACAAAGCACGGCCATTTGTTTTAGCCTCTAAAATCAGAAAGAAATTGGACATTTGCAAACCAAATGAGGCTCGTATGGCAGGTTCTTGTACCCCCATCCGTGGCAGAGGCTAATTGTGTGACTGGCCACTCTAAACAAATGACTGGGAGAAGGGGGTGAGGCGGAGTGGGGGATGGCCAAGTGAATAAGGGGATCGACATTTGTTAAGGAAATCAGGAGGCCAGTGAGCTCATGTGGCCTGCCTCACCATCCGATTGTTGGAGCGAAACACAGAAAGTATGGCTAAGTGTGTTCAGCAAGTCTGAAAATGCAGAAAACTTTGAGGATTTAAAACACATGCGTGGCACACAGTGTAAGATCACTAACTTTGAGATCTCAACCCCTGAAGGACACAAATGTAGCCGTAGGATGTTCCACGCTGGTGCTGTTTGTTATTTCATTCACCTGGATTAAAACTAGTTCCTCCTGAAGAACGGCAGACACAGAGCATGATGCTTCCACCGCCATGTTTTGTTTGCCTTTAGGAAATGTGGCCAAATGTTCAGTTTAGGTTCGTTAGACTGAAACCCGTTGTTTTTCTAGTTTTGGAGAGATTTTAGCCAAACCTGAAAATGTTTCTGTCTTTGAATCTTATTAATTGAGATGTTTGGTGAATACAAGATGCTGCTGTCACATCAAAAGCACAACAATTAGTAACCTGAAGTCTATGCAGATACACCTTTGTAATTGTCAGGTTATTGGCAGCCTCCATCATTTGCTTCAGTCTTGTTTTTAATGAGTTATGGGGAAGTGTTAACTTTTAGCAACGTTACTGACTCTCAATATCATCTCCAGCCGTTGATGACGGTGTTTGCTGTGCCATGAAGGAACATATGTGATGTCTCCTCCTCCTGACTGATACCTTTCCGCAATTAAATCATTTTGATCCTTTGCAAACTTTCAGCAAAACTAAACGATAAACAGTATCAAGGAATTCCCAGTAAAACATCTTACCTTTTTCAAACTGTTAATCAGACTCTCTAAAAAATGATGGCACGTTTATCTAAGAGGAATGAATGCAGTAAATTTTACGGTTTAATGCTGTGTCACATTAAAGGTGTAAAATGTTCAACAAGTCTTTCTAAAAACCATAGATATGTAGAGATTTCAAATCTACCTAATAGTTGAGACCAACGAAAAATCAATACAAGACTGCAGTGAGTATAGTCCGTCTCATTGACAGTGAAAAGAAATACTCTGTAAACATAATGTGCTCAAAGTTCATGTTGTGGAGCGTCTAAAATTCAAAGTTCATTCCACAGTGGAGCTATGAATTCACCTATCAGTGTTATGACGCAGGTATGTGGCAGGGTAAAGATTTATCTATGATAAAATGGGATCAGCTCACACATGTACACGTGAATCAATGCATAGTTTCACATTAAACCCCATCCACACACCAATGCAACCCACTCAAAAGCACCTGCAAGTTCATGCACGATTGTGAGGTCTGGAAAAAAGCTATCGGATGGTCACAGTCAGGAGTCTCTCATATGGACTGGATCAGCCGTTGCAGGTGTCAGAGGTTACAGGGTCAGGGGTTGAGCTCTTTAAGCAAATCAGAGGTCAGTATGTGGCTCAGGGGGGTTTTCCTTGTGAAGTGAGGGGTGCTTAGATGGGATAAGTGGAGCAGAGAAAACTCTGGGCCTGCAGGATCCAGTTCCAACCAGCTACTTCCCAGTCACTTTATCACGTCTGTTGTTCGTCAGGCACGTATTTATGAAACCAGTTGGATTTGCCAGATCACCTACGATAAAAAGACATTTGAATGCAGCTGCGGTCACCTCGTGTGTGACTGAAACTCAGATGAAATAAATTTGGACAACTGTGAATCCATCTTTTAAAGTTGTTGGCGCAAGGAAGATGTTAAGGGCTCTGTGTGCTCCAGCCCATAGATAATACATCTGCTTTTCATTTGTTTGACATGAGAGAAAAAAAAATTATACCAGAATTTAAAAAAAAAAAAAAAAAAAAAAAAATCACCGGATCAGATAGTATTGGAATGAAAAGAAAACATGAAAAAATTGTGATTTTTTTTCACAACTTATGTAATTATTTATCCTGGTTAGTATTTGCATCTTTTTCACTTTAAAAATAACAAATGGATAAAACTTTATAGCAAAAATCCACCTTTTTCCCCATCCATTTTATCCTACCTTTTCTGTGAGCAGCTCTGACATTTTGGTTATATTCCGTTTATGTGTGTCTATGCAGCCCGTCTGAGCCTTTGTTCGTGTTCTGGGGATGATATTTGCATTTAGACCAAGATGTATTTAAAAGATAATGAGGTCAACTTCTCAATGAACTCACTCTTTTCGTTTATTTTTGTCGATAAAAATCTGATGCAAAGTGATCCGTTTCTACAGCTCACTGCAGCATACAACAACTTGCATAAACTTGTGACAGATGAGGAGCATAATTAGATATTTTTCTTTAGTCTACAGAAGAGTCCATGGAATCTGAGTGGTAATTGACTGTAAATTGGGTTAAAACCTCACGTAGACAATGTAGGAAACAATCTAAAACCAGTGCAATGTTGCAAAAAATATGCTGCTCCCTTAACACACTTCATAGGAAAGAGTATATCCTCTCTTACAGTTCTCTTCTCTTTTATCTTTTATCTTACTTGGATGAGAAATTCACCTGAATAAATACAAAATACAGTTTTTGAATGATGGGTGCAAAATTTATGGCAATGGCTCTATAGCTGTTGCTTTGGCTGTACATTTTCTCACAGGGCCAGATTGCTTTGGTTTGCAGTTCTTTTCCCTCTATAAATGAAGTAACATTTGGATTGTTGTATTTAGTCAGATTATGTTTGATTTTCTTTGATGATCTTAAATGTTTAGGTGTCACAAAAACAAATGTAAAATGAATACAAATTTTAAAAATACTTTTAAATTGTACAATTTATGAACAGTGGTGTGGAGGTGTAGAAAACTGATGCTAAACCAGTTAACAGAAAGAAAAGCGACTGTACCTATGAATGGCTGAAACTGCTATCCCACTATTGACATTTTTACCAAACTGCATGCATTTAAATTTGAAGCCAATACTGCACTGATCATTTACAAGGCACACAATAATCTCCCCTTGGAATAACCGTTTTACTAAAAAAAAATATGTGGACTAGACTTAATAAGGCCAATCTTAATTTCAAAGTAATTTTTTAGTATTACACATCTATTAGTGTGTCTTTTGGTCAATTCTGTTATACTGGTTGTTAAAGTTTGCATGCTGGATAACCTTGGGTAATGGTTCATCCCTTTGTTGCTGAACTTTCTGGCTATTTACATGTGTTGTGCAAACATACATTTGTTGTGCAAACATTAATTCTGATCCCAAATCATATAGTAGGTTGATTTTTACTCTCCACAGACATAGCTACCAGATAAAGAGGCTAGAAAGGGAGGACTTTTATGAATTGCCATAATACTGTTGGTTTACAGCCGCTAAAGAACAATATTTGTGGTTTTTGTTTGTGTCTGGGTTGATTTGCCTGTGCGTGTTTACGTGCATGTGTATGTTCCCTCTCATTCTGCTGAGCCCCCACGTTACTTTGATTGACAGCTGATACTCGCCTCTACACCAGCGCTCTAACCCGCCCCGCCGCTTCCAGAAATGGCAGCTTCTAATAGGGCTCTGATTGGCCGTCACTGGCGTAGCTCCGCGAGGTCAACGGACCCGAGGAGATTTGTGTTGCGGCTATTGGTTAATTCTGAAACCAGGTCCTTATCCCCACGTGGAGCAGCAGCTCTGATTGGCCAGGAGTCATCTTGTGGGAGGGGCTGTAGTTTCGGTTAGTCTGGGAGCGTGAAACCGCGTGAGAAAGTTGCCATTGAGGTAAAGCGCTGCTTTGATATAGGAGCATTCGCACCGCTGTGGGGATTTTCGCTATCAAAACTAACGATATATTTCCTTCTTTTTTCGTAAAAATTCAAACGGACTCCATTTTCCACGGAAATCCGTTGAGGAAATGCATATTCCAGTTGTTTTGACTGTTTAACCGCCAAGTAGCGACCGCGGCGAGTCAAGTTGGAACTCTTCACAGCAATTAACTTGTGTGGATATGTTTCTGATGCTCTCACTGAGAACCGACAGTTTGCGGCTCTGTGGCTTGTTGTTCTTTTGATTTGATTGAGTTGGTGGGCTCTTTATACCTGGAATACTCTGAATAAACCCGAAGACAAACGCCGGAGTGCCTGAGGTGGATTCGAGGTTTCTCCTTTCTTTCTCACCTGGTTCGTACCTTTTTATCTAATGCCGTGCTTACACGGTTGATTCGCAGCCGCTGGAGCGCACCAAGAGACAAGGACCGAGGGACAGCGAGGAAACGGTCTGTAAATTAATTCAGATCAGCAAGCAGGGGGGGGGGGTCGGTGTCTCTGAGAAATAAACGATTGTTGGCCATCATAAACAAGGCGGATGGATTTGTTTCCTTGATCCGGAGCTTTATAAACACACCCCTGTTCTTTGATTCCTCCTTGGCGGGGTTTGAAGCACTCCTTCCCCCGGAGAGAGAAGATGTTTCCCCAGGGGCGACACCCGGTAAGTTACTTCCCCTCCAGCAATGCTTCACCTGGCAGTAAACGACTCTTTACGCCTCCTCTTGCACCTCATCGTTAGATTATCTTGTGCGAATACCATCCCATATTTATTTAGAGGTGCAGAATGGATTGACGGGGCCAATGTAACTTAAAAGTTGTGGGATATTTTAAATGTGCGTCTGCTTTCAGGGGCGCCAACAGAAAGGTTTGTAAGGGATCATCAAATGGAAGGCCCCTTGGAGTAACACTAAGATTAGCTGATAAACTTCCAATTTTATCGTCATATTGTCTTTTTATGTTTCAATTACGATAAAAGTGACAGTAATAAAAAGGTATCATTAAACAAGTCTGTTCAAGTCACTAAAAATTAAACATACTATCAAGCAGAATTGCATACAATCAGCTGTATTTAAAGCATTAACACAAATCATTCAACACTACAAAAGTAGTTCAAGCACTTAAAGTAAATTTCCTCACTACATTATTTTTTGAGTTTATTTAAGTGTGTTTTAATGGTAAAACTTAAGTTGCTGTTTAAATTCATTTTCAAGTAGCTTTGTACCTAATAACTACCTTGTATAAGCTGACTTGTGATATTGGATGGGTGGACTGTTAATTTTCCCAGTGGCCCACATGAGTGTCAATGATTCCATTTGAGGGTCACTGGCTGAAAAATTGTTTCTATGAATCAGTCATCATAACTGAATGTGGGGGAAGAAAACTGTAACGTGTCAAGCTGAAAACAAGAGCTACATGATATATCACACTGCAAACAGTATCAATTTGTGAAACCGCGCAATCGCGTGGCTTGGATGCAGTATTTGTTAGGATATTTGATAGATACTGTTGGATAGACTTAATTATCTACACATGATGTTTTTAGTGGCTGAGATGCTAAACCTCACAAAGAGTTCTGGGAACATTGTGGTGAAGGAATAGTTTGGAGTCAATGCAGTTATATTGAAATTATAGATTGTCCTAATTATCTGGAGTCTTACTGAAACATTATGATATTCTAAAGAATTAAGTTTAGGGAAAAAAAATGATTTAAAAAAGAAAATCAAAGTTGTTGAATTTGTATGTTTATTCTCTTAATCCTATTCAAGCACACATCTCTATAACAGCAGTCTGTTCTCTACAATAAAAACCACTTTACTTTGACTTTTTAAAATAAATACTTCACAGTAGGGCAGTCAAGTTGTTCTTGCTGCCCTTACTATATGACCTTTTAGTGCCCATGCCAGGTGTGGTCATCTACTGCAGCAAGACTCTTAATGGGGTAAATGTCTTCTCAATGTATTGCTAAGAACACATTTGGCTTTAAAAATATTGTCCCCCCACCCCCTTTTTTTTCTTAAACATAAGCAATGCATCTGGATCTGCTTGCAAAAATGAACACACATTCATGCGGTGTTTTCTATTGACACCACCTGTCTGGAACATCTAGCCAGATGTGGGCTGCGGACCATTAAATATCTGGATCTGTGATAGAAAACACTTGTTTTAGTACCTAAACACTTAGTCCATGATGATTAATTCACCTTTTTTTTTTAGCAAAACAGGTGATCCTGGTATTGTTTAAGGATGGTAACAGGAGTGAGTGACAAACATTTAAAAAGGGACACTAAAGAACACTCCAAAGAAAACATATAAATATGTAAATGACATGTTGTCAGACCTGGTCCTTTCTTCTCTTAAATTCCTGAATGTAAATATTATTCCTATAAGATCCTCAAGCCATTGCCTTTTTAGCAGTGATGGGCTATAATAATGTTGTTGATGATTCAGTTTGTTTTTGTGTTAGACACCGCACCAGGCTCCAGGCCAGCCCTTCAAGTTCACCATTCCAGAGTCACTGGACCGGATAAAGGAGGAGTTCCAGTTTCTCCAAGCACAATATCACAGGTATGTTTTCTATAATAACTATAAAGATGATAATAATAATAATAATAATAATTATTATTATTATTATTAGTTGGATAATGCAATTCAATTCAGGTTACTTATATGGTGCCAATTCACAACTACTTTTGCCTTCTGAAGGTATTTTACCAGACAAGCAGGTTAATATCCATGCCAGTCTGACTTTATAGGCAGATTCAACTACATACAAAAGGATCAGAATTATAATCTAATACAGGAAAATCCAATTGCTCACATAATGCCAGATCCAGGAAACCGCATTGAGTCACTGAATTTGTAGGAACCCTTCATCCTGAGCAATGCTTGTGGCGATGGTAGAAAGAAAAGACTAGTGTTGGCTGTAAAACAATGTTCAGCAGAACCAGACATGGTGTCAGCAGATACTTGCTGTGACCAAATGGGTATTTTGAGGACAGAAAGCTGATAGAAAAAGAAACGGAGACAATCCAGGTAATTGCAGCAATTACTTCAAATGGTACATAAAAAAGATTATTCTAGGAGAAAATGGAAAAGTGAAGAACGGGATTAGTATGTTCCCAACGTCTAATCCTACAGCAACAAAGCAACAGTGATAGCTCTGGAAACCTTAAGGCAATCTGACTATAAGCTTTATCCAAAATGAAGGTTTTACACCAAGCCTCTAAAGTAGACAATCACAGAGTTCAGCTGTCTTTACAGAGAAATCCCTCCACATTGTCCTTTACTTTTTAACTATGAATCTCACCCTACCCACAGTCATTTCCCCTTACCACAAAGAAAACAGCAATTCTGGTTTCAGCCTAACCCATAAACCTGGATTAGGTTCACATACATGAACATGAAAGCACACACATTTGCAGCAGGCATCAGTGTTGGTTCTTAGACTGCGGTAGGTCTAAGCCTTAGTGATGGGTGAGAGCCAAAGGGTGGCGTGTGGGCTCAGAGTTTCATAAATCACCCCTGATTTTTTTCCGTGTGTGTGTGCGTGTGTGTGTGTGTGTAGTAGTAGTTGTGCATTATAGGCCAGGGCTGCTTGTGTGCAGTTATCTTCCCTTGTGGTGGTTGTGTGTGCACAGACATTTGTTTGTGTTTTTGGTGTGGGTTGGCATCGAACCACATTGTGTTTTTAACTTCACATCTTGATAAAGCAGAGTTGAGGCAAACCTCCCACATCCAACACTTTGATTTTCAACATTTGACAGCAGAAATACATGTTTGCTTTGGTGACTAAATGGAGGCTCAAGTAGAGATGGTTGTTTTTGACGAAATGTGTGGATGTACAACTCATGACTCACTCTTTTTTTTTTTTTTCTCCCTACAGTCTTAAGCTGGAGTGTGAGAAGCTGGCCAGTGAAAAAACAGAGATGCAGAGACACTATGTCATGGTGAGATCCCAGCTTTCAATTTATTGGCCCTGCAATGTTCCACATGACAAACTGCAGCAGGGCTGCATAAGTGTCCTTGGGGTAGATCATGTTGTTCCCTACCCAGATGTAAAGTGAACTTTAATCTTTTCAAAGAAAGGAAAATGACTAATGTGGATACTTTATTACCTAAATGAAGAAGGCTTGTATAAAAACCACAGCAACCTGAAGTACCTCTTGTTTTAATTATGTGCAAATGTTTGTCTTCTCCTTACTGAGGCATGCCTGTAAATTGTTAGTATATATTAACATTAGCTTAAAAATAATAAACATTGCAATGGTACCCAAAAACACAATGGTAAAATTAACTCTAAAAAAATTACATACATCTCATTAACACAGCAAAAAAAAAAAGCTGACATTTTAAATTTGACTTTATTGTTTACATTGTTCATCTGTTTATTTTCTGTCCATCAGGACAATACCAATAAATGCTGTAGATCTTTATTTGACACAGGTGTTTCCACATCTGTGTTCAGTTAACTGATCGCCTGCATTTATTACTGATGGCTAGATGAAAAGTTTAGACTTCTGACTCATTTATTTCTAAAAGTATCTCATGATGAAAGGAATGCTTTTATCTCTGTACGTCTGACATTGATAACCCATGCAATCAATAATCCATATATAATAAACAAGTTTACAATTCTGCACTTCTGATTTTGTACAGATAACAAAATCCTCTTTATCTGTGTAAAATCATCATTCAAAGTCACACCTGGATGAGCATTGCCAGGAATAACGCAGGCTTTGGGGTGCTGGTATAGGGACTGAACAACCAGGCAGTGCTGTGGCAGCTCATATTTGAAATCACTAGTGCTTAGTTTAGTTCACACAGGATAGAAGATTTCAAACAAACAGATGGAACTGCCTGAGAGATGCTCCCAAACACAGCAGTCACTAAGCCCTTACCTTCGAGGTTAAATTTCAGTACTCTTTTTGCATAAAGACGCAAAGCTTTGTCCTTAAGGTTTCTCTGTATACTTGTTACTCGTATTCAAATAGAAAATTTTGATGATGCATGGGAATGTTTAGCTTACTCATTTGAATGTTACTCAGCACAACATTTCAAACAAGTCATGTTTGGGGGATGTCTGCTGTCTCAGTTGAGCTCTAGCAGTTCTTCTTAGTGTGCATACAGCCACCTTTCAGTCGTTAAATCAAACTCTTTGGTTGTTTTATGGGAAACAACGTAAATTTAAAAAAAATGACTTGATAATGTTTAAGTGATAAGATGCTGTTGTGCTGAACATTCATCTGTAAAGTTGCATTTACGCTTTGTTTTATTGTGACAGTCGATGCTAACCCTCCGACCTCTCTGTCCTCCTCAGTACTATGAGATGTCATACGGCCTCAACATTGAAATGCATAAGCAGGTATGGCTGCCTATCTGTCTGCTCACTATGTCTTCTTGTGTCTCTTCCCTTCGTTCTCTCTTCCACTTCCTCGTGGCGGGGTTTTGATGTATTTAGTGTGTGCGCCTATTGATGTGTCCTTGTGTGTGTGTCTGCGCGCAAATGTGTTTGTGTGTTAATGGTTCGTGTTTATGTGTGCTACACTGTATCTCTGCCCATGTGTGGATGTGTGTTTATTTGTGATCGATGGGGCTCTGTCTCCATTTCCCCAGTTAGGGCCGGCCGGCTGAGCCCGGAGGCAGAATGAATGGCTCTGTAGATTGATTGGTGCTGTCTAGGGGAGCGGCCTGCTTTATTACATTAGATGGGCAGGGCTGGGGAGGGCAGAGGAATCGATCAACGTGAGGCCAACCGAGGAGATACAGTGTAGCTTGCTCCTCTATTTTTTTATTTTATTTTTTTTTTTTGATGAGCTGGGAGCTTAAAGTCAATGGAAATCTCGAATGCAATGTAGTAAAGAATGTTTAATATACACACTGGTACTTGCTGGAGGGGACTCTTGTCTCTAAACTTTGTATAATGAATTCAAATGAGAACAATTTAATGTGGTTTAGAAAATTAATTTAATCATGAATGCAGATGTGTTTATGGAAGAGTTCACACAAACATCCGCACATTCCCAACTTATAAGAAATATGGTTGACGAGGGAACCCTCTCACCTTTTACACACGCAAACCAACATTTCCCACAGGAGTGTTGCAGAGCTGAGAGCGTTTGCCAGTAATTACCACAGCTATCGACCAGTCAGACCAGAGGAAATTGGAGGTGGATTGGCTTGGCTACTTCACTGAATAAAGGGAATTTTTTCCTTCTTTTTCACATTCTTTCTCTTTAATGTTTTTTTTTCCCTCACATTCTCCATCTCCTCTGTTGCCTTTCTTTTTATACTCCAATTTTCTTCCTTTTTCTCATCACTTCCTTACTCTCCAATAACTGGTATGGGATCTCTTTCTTCTTTCAACCAGACCCCCACCATCCATCGCCTTTTTTCACCCCGTCTCTATTCACTCTGTTCCTCTTTCATTTTATATCCACATGAAGCTGGCGTTCACCCTTTGTGAGGGAGATGCATCTCATCCTATTGTTCAAACACGTAAACACAAACGCACGCACACACACACACGCACACTAAAACTCCAGGGGAGGTCATTAGCTTGGGGCTGCAGTTGTCAGAGCAACAGGCTTCTGTGGGCGGGTGGTACGGGGATACAGACTAACAACCCACCTCCTGCTGGGGATGTACAGGGGGATGGGGGTTGTGTGGTAGTAATGCTCCAATTATACGTGTAATGGAAAGTCTGTTCTTTTTGAACTCATTCTGTGTGCATGTGGGAATCAAAACTTTTCTCTCTCCTCAACTTAGTTTAACCCCCCCTGACTCAATTAGAAGGCTGCCATGTATTGTTAAAATTTAGCTTTCCAAAAAAACACATTGCTGTAAAAAAGTATTACATATGACTTTTGTTTTTGCCGTTTTGTCATACTTATGAGTTTTCAGATCAAACACATTTAATTTCCAACATGACCTGAGTAAATCTAGTGTTGGAGCATTCAGTATTTTACATTAGATGTGGTTTTGCTGCTGGTATGCTTCAAATCATGGTCCTGCTACTTTTAAATTTTAGACATAGTTCTCATGTGACATCACACTTACTCAAACTCTAACTGACAGCCATCTTGGTAGTCTGTTGCTATGGAATTACTAAAACAACAATAACCAAGCTACAAACTTAGAACTAGCTCTCTCCTCATTCCTGTCTAACTTCTGAACGATACATTCGTTACAAATATTACTTGGTTACAATTTTTGAGTACGCAACCCATCTCTGTGTAATACTGAAGTAAATATCAGAGATATTTACTGTAGTAGTTGGTATCAAACTAGCAAAATTAGTTAAGCTAATGTAGCTTTTATCTGCATGCTAATACAGCCTACTTGTATGTCACTGCATGTACTCACTCTGCCAGTCATCAGAACCTTGTTATTCACATGAAGAGTTTGTACGTTCTTTATAAAGCCATTGAAACACTGACTGTGTGCGTCCATGGAGTTCAGGCTGCAAAGCTCCTCCATGCTTCAGACTTATTTATTCAAATCAATTCAAAAATCAAATCTTCAAAGAGCTGTTGTAGATGGTAAGATTAAAGACACTGCTGTTGTGTAGCAGTCTGATGAAGAGAATGTACAGGATTCTCTATATCGTTCTTCATTTTTTTTTATGCCTTCTTTCCGCCTTCTTTGTCACCCTGTTTAGCCTTTTCCTCTGGCTATGTTTTTGCTTGCCCAAAAAACTGAGCCCACAAACTGAAGGCAGAATGTAGTTTTCATGATTGCTGGTCCTCCAGATCCAGCAAAGCATCCTCATACTTTCACACTACTACCGCTAGGTTCAATTGTAGTAATGAGTGTCTACTTCTAAAATGGTACTTTAGTCTTACAAGAGTTGCAACATGACTCAAACATTCAAGATGTTAGTTTTTGAGGTCTTTTAGTCTGCCTCATGTTGATAGACAAGTTCTATTTAAGAAATCTGTTGTTTTCTGGCAGAAATCTGATAATGTCAATCTCTTATTAAAAGAGTTTATAATTTGAAAACTTTGTGTATTTTCTATACTGTTTTTGCCTCAAATGACATTTTTTGTTGTTATAAAACTTCAAAGTGTGACAACAAGCAAAAGAAAAATCTACAGGGTGACATATACTTGGTGATCAATATCAGTAGACGTGCTATGTTAATTTTTTCATTATTTTTAAAAGACAAAGCCACAGATTTCGGTTGCAACTTTGATTAATCATGATTTTGTTTATTGGGTTAGATTAGCTGGGATAACCTGATAGTAGCTTTGCTCAAGCTATTCTACCTGCCTAATCACTTAACCTTTTCTACAAAGCTAATTATAGGCTTACGACAAGATTCTGTAAATGGATGAACACATGTAGTCTGCCTGAAATAGATCTATATTTAAAGCTCGTTACGCATTGTTGGCTGGCTTGACATTGAGTCTTTGGAGAATGAAGGTGAGACCGTTTAAATGACTAAGGTGTGTTTTTGCTTTAGAAAGTCTTAGAGTTTACTGTGAGAAAAAGGATACACAAAGTTACCAGTGATGAGTTTGGACATGGGTATCGGTTTAGACTGGTTTTCATCTCTCTAGATGACAACATTTTCTGATGAAAACATTGTAGAAAGTTGACATTTTGGACATAAATGATGTAACACTGATCATTCTACAGATTATTTGTTTTAGTTGCAGGTGATTTACAGAGTTACTTATAGTGTACTATTTGTTACACAACACAGAACAGGCAAAAGACAGCTTTCTACCTGCAGCATAAAACATACTCTGCAGTAGGCAGATGAGGTACAAAGTTGCAAACTGTGTGTGTAACACAAATAGAAACACTCCGAGGTTTCAGAATCACCTTTGATCTACTGTTTCATCGCAGATAAACACACTATTGATTGCATTTCAAATACATACGCTTACTGATCTCATGTCAAAAGCAGTTCCACACTGACTTCGGTTTGCGCCGTTTTGAAAATGAATGCTGTATTTGCTGGAGTATGCAACCCAATGATTTGTCAGTTTACAGGATGAGTTAAAGTAGCTTTCATCTTTAAAAAGGGTTTGTCAAAATTAAAACATGTGTGCTGAAGTATTTGAGATAAATTTGATTACGTCCGTATAAACTGTCCTAATCTCCATTAGCCAGAATAAAAACAACGTAATGAAACAACAACCAATTTCAGATCATAAAGCTCACACTGATGAATATCTTCTACTGTCACATTATAAAAGTCAGTTTGATGAGGTCATGAGACTTGTGTGCTTTCAGAGCTTATAGTTGGGATTAAGGAACCAAACACGTGTGGCTAACAAGTCGCAGCAGTCACCTGAGCAATATGTAAAACATGTGGATGGTTTGTTACTGTGCTGAGGTATATTAAGTAATATTGGGGCGGGGTTGACTTCAACTCCACATTCTATGTGAAAACCATTTAGTTGATTGGAAGGCGCAAAAGAGCATGTAGCTTTTTAATTGAAACAATGATCTTAAAAGGCTTCTACTGAAGAATTATTCTCGGTTTATTTTCTATAGTCATGTTTTACATAACTAAACTAGCTGCTAATTGTTTAATTTGGGAATTGAAACCTAGATGAAAATATATTATCCATTATCTCCAACTTTTCAATCATGACAGCCTGACTTCATGGGTATTTGAACTTATTTTTGTTGATGAATTTTCCATTCATTGTCCGAGTTTTCAGACTTTTAATTCAGCCTTCGTTTCAAGTTGTACTCTAAACTCCAGCGTTAGATTGTCCTCGTTGACATTGTTATGCAACTGTGGTCATAGAGATATTGAAGCTGAAACAATGTTATGTAGACCAAATAATGAGTTAACTCTGTTTGTTAGCTTAGTCTCAGTTTACTTTGACCTTATTTACATTCGTCTGGGTTGTAATTTTATAAATCTTGCCAGTTGTTATCTTTTCGTACTTTTTGCATTTAGTCATATAGGTTAAGGAGTTGCTTGTTTGGTTTGGGATTCATTGAGAATGCACTGGTTCCTGCTTAAGCTCATTCTAGCACATAATTGGCTGAACTGTGGCAGGGTTTGTAGTTTGGTGAGTTGCCAAGTATGTGTGTGTTGGAGCTTTCCAATTAGAGCAAGTATATTTAAGCTTAAAGGGAAATTGCTTCCTCGTTTTCAAAGAAATCCACTCTTTAAACCAGTAAATACTTGTGGTTCAAGGGGTGACAAATATCCCAGCAACTTTTATTGAAATAATCCACGTCTTAATTACAATTCATGCTGACGTATATCAGTTAGTGGACGTTTTTTTTTTTTGACGTCTCAACATTTCCATGAAGTTTTGGATTTAAATGAATTTCAGAGTTTATTTTCGGGAGCTCAGTTGATGAGATCATTTTTCCCGCATGTTTGCTGTGAAATACAAAATGCAACAATGATTGAAGCTTGGTGAAATCTGAATAAGTTAAAAGCATATGAACAGTTGTGAGTGATCCTTGCGCCATGTTCTTGAGCTTCTATTCATGCTGGGTGGGACGATTTCTCTGTTGAGCCATTACAGCTGATATTTGATGGCTCCTCCGATTCTCTCCTCACGCTGGACGTTGTTGTATCTGTTAGATTGGATGATGTATAATATGGGACACTTTATCTGATTTGGAGCTACTGAGGGGGGGTATCTGGTTTCAGCCAGTTGTAGCCACCTCCGGGGGGTTTCGGGGCAGGCGGATGTGTTGGCATGGATACAGGGGGAAGGAAAACTAAGTTAGGAGGTGATTAGATTATGTTGAAGTGCTGATGGGAAAGAAGGACAAGAACACAGAGGATAGAGACTGAGCTAAAAGACATAAAGAATAAATTTACAGAGAAGCTTGACATCCCCAGTTATAACTAGAAGAAAATGTTATTGTTCTGATCTGAACAATAAGAACTCTGAACAATCAGAACCAACATCTGAAATGAATTTGAGTGCAGATAGAAGTTGTGTTCATGTGTAGCTTCGTATTCAGATGAGGCTTTTTGTCTGTGTGTTCTTAAAACGCGCGAGTCTGTACGTGTGTGTCGCACTTGTATTGGTTTATTGGTGTAGCTGAGCAGCTGTCATTTCTAAATTGATGCAATTATGTTATTAACAATCGAGTCTCTTTTTATCTCCGTGTGCCTCCTCCGTCATCAGACTGAGATTGCCAAGAGACTAAACACCATCTGTGCGCAAGTCATTCCCTTCCTCTCACAGGAGGTAAGTATGTGTGTGACTTTCCTCAACAGGCTGTGTTTTGTTTGACTTTTATACACCTTTTTTTATTTTAGTTATACAAGCTGCCTCTCAGACATAAGCATTGTTCTGTCTGTCTGCGTGTGTTACAGCATCAGCAGCAGGTGGTTCAAGCTGTGGAGCGGGCCAAACAGGTCACCATGGCAGAGCTTAACGCAGTCATCGGGGTACGTGGACTGCCAGGTCTTCCACCTACAGTGTGTATTCCTCTAATTTCTCTTCACTTATACAAATCCCATGTTTTTATGTTCTTGAAAATGCATTTTATTTTTGAAGATGTGGTAGTATAAGAAAGATCCTAGGAGAGAAAAGGGGTTTCTTTTGTTTCCTTTATGTGGCTTTAATAGTTTGCGTGGCTTGTGTTGTGTGTAGTGTGGTTGCAATAGGTCTACATACACACACGTTTCAACTTCATTTGATTAAAAATTCCTTTAAATAGCCATTATACAAATGCAGTTCTGGTTTAAATGTAACTGCACTCTTAGGTTATATGTATTATTTACTTGATTTCACTCGAAGTTAGAGCTGCACCAGTCAGAAATCAGACGAGGCCAACCTAAAAACACACAATTTGCTTATCACTTAACACATTGATTAATTTTGATGAACTTTTTTTGTTTAACGAAAATGAAATAAGAAATTGGCCACAACTTTGTAGGTGCAAAACAATGAATATTTCAGAAATTTCTTCATTTTCTGTTGGATTAAAAACTATTACCTACATTTAATTACCTGTAGAACTTTGCTCATTTTTTGCAATTGAGTTGGTCAAAATTAGAGTTTGCTGGTCAAACCTTTTAAAGAAAATTCAAAATTTTGGTGTTAAAGAAGCATGATTGATGAATCTTTGATGTCGATTTTATCACATAAATTTCCATTCTTTGTTTGTCAGCGGTTAACACCTGTGTGTGTATTCCATAAGCTCTTTTATAACTACTGTAGCTATATTTATCAAGGTCATTGAGAGTTCATTTGCTGGTAGGTGTTTACAAGAATGAAATTGGAAACTTGGATAGTATTCAAAAGAAAAAAATAAAGATTTAAATATTGGAGTCAATATCACAAGCTGTATTATTATGTGTCTTTGTTATATAAATGTCCCATTCAGGTTTGTCTGTGTATTTTAAATTTTGAACTACAGGAATTAAATTTAGTCCAAAGCCTCCAATAAAGGAAAGAAAAAGTGAAGTAACTCTTAAGTTCTAAATCTGAAACGTGTATCTTACACTAACTTAATTTTGTTTGCAAGCTAAAAAAAAAAATACAATTAAAAATCATCCTTTTGTTTTGTGATTCACAAATGGAGTAACGTTTAAAGACATCAAATATAGCTAAAAAACTAACCACTGTAATCAGGTCAGACCAGCTCAACCATTAAAACTGGTCTGAAATTATTTCAAAGCATGGATGAACAGCAATGTTGTGTTTTTTTTTTAACCACAGTGCTTTCAAAATGTTTCTACCTTGTATGTCACTCTACCATTCCATTTATTTCATTTCACTCCGTTCTGTACAAAGGAGTTGCAATTATATTTTCTGCCATTTTGATCGTTAAAGTCAATTTGAGTAGAAGAGACCTTCTGTATTATATTGCACAGTTGCTAAGCCATCTACCATAAAACTTTATTACTTTTCTAAACTTCAGTCTGTGTGATCAGCAATTTGTCGCTGTATGGAAAAAGGTTTGGGTTGCACCCAGACTCTGTATCAGCAGATACACTCACTTAAATCACTGAATCACCCTGAAGGTACTCGCTAGACACCAGTAGTGGAATATATATATATATATATATATATATATATATATATATATATATATATATATATATATATATATATATATATTTATTTTTTTATTTTATTGTAATAAATTGGATGTAATTAAATGTATTTAATATTTTGTAGATGGTGAAGCATAAAGGACATCGATGAGATGATTGATAGAGAACGCTCAGCTCCACAGTGAAACAAAGTTTCCGCCCACTTGGAGAATGAGATGATCTTTAAGTAGGAATTAAAAAAAGAATCTGAACCTTTGTAGCCACAGGGCTGGAGGGGGAGGAGTAGAAGTCTGAGTTTAGGGAATTGTGGGAAAAAAGGGGGGGTGTATGTAGCTTTTGTTTTTGCAAAGAGTGGGCAGGGGGGATCAGAGGGTTTGATCCCACTGGGTTTGGTTAAATGTGGGGAGGGCTTGTTAGCTGGCGTGGACTGATGGGGGGGCTTCTGTTTTTTGTGTGATGGGGTGAGAGGTGGATTTGGCAGTTGCTTTTTGAGTCTTAATTGCAGGATTTTAGTGTTTGTAAAGGAGGTGAAGGCAGGGGGGGGAGAGGGGGGTCACAACGTTGTCCTTACACCCAACCCCCCCTCCAACCTCCTCGTCTCCCACGCCGGTCTGTCATTCACCCTGTTTGTGAGTTAAATGAGTGTAATGAAGCATGCTGCCCCTGCCTCCACTCACACACACACCCCAGATATATTTGTACACACCCACTCACACTAACATCCCATGACAAACTGGGCTCCCCTTGCCTGCACCAACACTTCCCCTCCATTTACTCCCATCAGGGGTGCTTTTTGTGTATCTGTGTGTGAATGTTTGCGAATCTGCTGTGTGTGTGTGTATGTATGTATGAAGTGTAGCAGAGCATACATTTCTGTTATCCTCAGAAAACAACAGGCAGCAGTAGGATGGTTGAGTGAAGGTGTTGGTGCCTGCCTTGTTTATTTAGACTATGTTCTACGTGTTTGCATGATCATGTGTGACATGTTTTTCTCTTTTTTTTTTTTTTCTGGAGGGGAGGGGGGGCCCATGCAAGCTCTGGAAATTGAGCGTCAGGCAGGCCATGTGGCCAAGAGAACGTTTAGTAGTTTTCCTTTCACTCGTGGGGTGGTGGCGGACAGCAAAGGACGGATGGAGAGGAAGAGAGAAGGTGGAAGCTCAGAGGGTGGGGTGGGTTAGTCAATTAGGTGAGATAAAAGTCGGTTTGACCTTCAGCACTCCTCCCACCCCTGCTGAGTCGCCTCCTGTGCCCCCACGCCTCTCCTCCCCCATCTTCCTCCTCCCCTCCTAGCGGCGAATCAGTGAGCTCGGATTCCCGCGGCTGCTGTCTGAGGAGGCAATAATGATGTTTGGGAACACAAAGACATTTCACGCTCAGACGAGCGCCTGATTTGGTGTGAAAGAGAGCAGGGCTGCCAGCCAAACTTGCCCTCCCTTTCTGTTTTTGACCCTCTTGTCTCCTTCTCTCCTCTCCTCTCCTCTCCCCTCAGCCGCCTCGCTCCGTCACCAGATCTGACAGTGCAAGCAGCAGCTGGGACTCTCCTCCCTCTCCTCCTTCGTCATTCCTCCTTTTCCTCCCGGCCTCCCTCCCCCTCCTTTCCTCATCCACATCCTCAGGCTTTGGGCTGTGATCCCAGCTGTCAGTATTGTTCAGTGTTTGACCTCAGAAAGAGGAGTGAGTTTGTGTGTGTGATGGTGTGTGTGTGAGGCAGTATATGGGGGGTGATGATGTGTTCACCCTCTTGAAGAAAGCAGCAGCTTGTTGAGCTGATGTAAACCCCAGACACCAAGGATCCCATTCCATCTGTTGAAGACTTTAATTGGGCCACAGTGTTGATTGATAAGGTTACAAAGTACTATTGATTTTTTTTTTTTTTTTTTTTTTAATGTGTACACATTAGGGGTCTATGTTTTATTTATTGAGGCGTTTGAGTTGTAGGTGTCAATGGTTTTCAAATTTTTGGCAGCTGACAAGTTGTATTTCAGGCAACAACCAGGGAGCTTTTTTTGCTCATTTAATTGTCAGCATTTTGTCATTGGTGTGGTTTAGACTTTAGCATTTCAAACACAGTTATTTTTCTGCTCGTTCATGAGTTGGTAAGTTAGTAGTTTCTTCTTAAATTGTATTTGGCCTTTCACTGCCAAATGCAGAAATATGACAATCAAGGCTAACTGGAATCTTTTTGCCTAAATATTAGGATTTTATTTGTCCATGTATGTCGCTGTAAAATTTAAACTACTTCAGCAATATATCAGTCTACGGCTTGTTTAATTACAAATCTTTTTACTGCTAAAAATATTAGCAACAGACCTACTGTTGGAGGTTTAAAATCCATTGTAATATCTTGTGTAAATTCATAGTTTTCTTCTCCCTTTAAAAAGTTCATCTTGGAACTTGCTGCAAGAAACCTTCAAATTGAATGAATTCATTTCGTTTAGTGCTTTTAGATCTAAACTAAAAGTTCTTGAGGCCGATCCTATGACACGTACCTGTTTTTTTTTTATATAGTTTGACATCTTTTAACTATGTTTTTGTGTTGTATTCGTTACTGTCAACTGGCCATGACTCCATTAAAAAAGGGGTTTTTAATCTCAGTGGATTTTTTATTTTAATAAAAAATAAGCGGGAATTGGAATCTGGAAAAGTATGGAAATTACAAATGTCAAACCCTAATCTCCAGCTTTGTTTTGCAGCTGAACAGTGCCCTGTCTCGTCTCCCGGCTAATCATCTGCTCCTTTTCTCTCTTGTGCTTGGCTTGGCCTTCAGCAGCAGCACCTATCCCATAACCACGGCGGCGCTCCGGTTCCCCTCACCCCTCATCCCGCCGGCCTGCATCCCTCCCAGCTAGGTGGTTCAGCAAGTCTCCTGGCGCTGTCGGGAGCACTTGGTGCTATTCCTCCCCATCTGGCAGGAAAGGAAGGAAGTGAGAAGAAGCCTCACCTTGGTGGGCCGGATTCTCACGCTGCAGGACCTGATCACCTCAGGGGTAAGAAGACTTTTCTTTCTACCACAGAAAAGCCAGATGATATGAGACCAGTTGAGAAATTGGTTATGTTTCCACTAAAAATGTTTGAATTGGCTAATCACGACCAACAAGGTTTAGTCTGAATGTCGCTGAGATTTAAATTGCTATCTAGAAAGATGCACTCAAAGTATTCTCTTTTGTCTTCCGCTTCGGTGAACACCCGACCTGGTGACCTCAACCACGTGCTTGCTTTTTCCAATGGCAACAGAGCGAGAACCTGGCACAGTAAGTTCTTCCGGTTTCTGTTCCAGCAGCATGCTTTCTGCTTTTGTTTGTCTTTAAGGGAGAGTTTGGTTTGGGGGAATTGGAGATGTTGTATGAGAAAGATTAGCGTTTCTCAACTGGGTTGATATCAGTGGTTCAGTAAATGTCACTTTACGTCAGCCAGAAACAAGTTTAAACAGTCAGCTCTAAGTAAATAGATTTTACACCACAAAGGGAAGTTTGGCTTGGAGGTGCTTTCAAATGGGACGATACATTCTGATTACAACACTTCACAAAATGCTATGTGTGTGTGTATGTATAATTTTCAAGATATTGACAAGGTTTTCTATGCATTGAGAACAAGACTGGGATTAAACAGACTGGGATTAAGACTTGTAAAAGTATTTTACAAGTCTTACAATAAGTATGGCAAAAAAATACAATCTTTGCATTTTCAGGTTTTTATCTATCTGTCCATCTTTCTGTTTGTCTGTCCATCTATCCTTTTATCCATCTGTCTCTGTTTCACCTTACAGTTGCCACTATGAACAGACGTACCTTGTTGTTTGTTTCACACTGACGTGACTTTCATCCTGCATTAGTCTGTTTTTATTGTTGTTTTTGAATGTGTTTGGGTAGAGGTTAGGCCAGCTTGTTTAGTTTTGCCCCAGAACGGCTGTGAACTGTTAGATTTCCTTTTCTACTCTAAATGAGCTTTTTAGCACGCTCACATACACACACACACACACACACACACACGCACACACACAGAAATAGGCGCACGCACGTTCAACACACACACTTTTCTCTCCTAGTCTGCATTGTTGTGCCTATTTAACACCTCAGTGAGCAGATTACCCCCGTCCCTTCCCCTCCTCTTGCATCCCCTGATCCTGCGCTTAAAGACCCTCATTGTGTTTAATATCAGCACCGCTGAGAGGGGAGGGCTTGGGAAAGGGTGGGAGCGAGGGAGCAGCAGTCATATGACACTAAGCTTGTGTGTGAGCGAGAGACACCATGCTAAAAGCAAACGGGGGGGGGGAGAGACCATGGCGAAGGGGGAATCGCTTGTGTTTTGCGGGTCAGTGCATCTGGGCTCGACTCACTAAAACCTTTCAATAAAAGGGAGGAGGAGAAGAGGGAGGGGCAGCTGGAGGAGGAGGACTTTGGCAGTATGCAACCCCCTCTCACTCTCTTCCTCATCAACCTTTCTTTTCCTCCACACCCTCCCATCTTTTCTCTTCTAATCTCATCTCCCCCTTTTCCCTTTTTTTTTTTTTCGTCACCCCCCCCCCTCCCGATCCTCCTTCATTTACCCTTTCCCCCCTCAAAGTGCTGCTCGCTCCCTTGCTGGATGCGTGCATGCGCTTGTGTTTGTTGGATGCACATTTCATTGACAGACTGAGACTATAATGGACTCAACATGAAGCTTTAATCCATTAACAATAGGATCCGTTGGTCAGGAGGCCAGGGGGGGAGACTGCTCTGTCTTTGTGTGTGTGTTTGGTCTTGGGACTCTAGAATATTATGCAACTAATACACACTGACAGCCTGTTACACTCTTGATTCCACACACGGGCTTTCACAGTCAATTACACAGTGCGCACACACACATACACGCACACACACACGCGCACACATGCACATGCTGCAGCCAGTGCAGCTTGTCAGAGCCAGGAGAAGGAGCACTGATAGATTTCGAGAGCCACTTAATGTAATCATGAGCTTCAGAGGCATGTATTTGTATTTGGCTCTGACTGGCTTTGGTCAAGTGAAAAAAGAGATTGCTGTTAAAGTGTTAGCGCTACTTAATTCATCATTTTGCCAAACGTTAACCTATTCCTGAGCAACAGTCACTTTTTCTAACCTGCTCTACGCACAGCTGGGAAACGCTTCTAATTAGCAACTGAGGGATCAAGCAGTTTAGCAGGTTCATGCAAAATGCACACACAGCAAAGCAAAACCTAAACTGTGCAGTTTAAGTTTGTCTTCCACTCTAAAGGGCTTTCTTCTGTCTTTCTCTCCAATCTCTTTATTTCTATTATTTTCTGCTCTGTCTGCCCTCTACCTACAGAGCAACTCTCTGCTTCCGGAAAGCTTGAGAAACTCGGATAAGCGCCGCAACGGTCCCGACTTTCCTAATGACACCAAGAAACGCAAAGTGGAGGATAAGGATTCCAGCCATTATGTGAGAAGTTCTTCTGATTTTCTGTCTCTTTTTGTCTAAAGTAAGGCTTTGATGATTGATGATATAATTAACTCCATTAGGATAGCGATGGAGAGAAAAGTGACGACAACTTGGTCGTGGATGTGTCCAATGAGGTCAGTTTTTTTTTTTTTTTTTTTTTTTTTTAAAAAAAATTTTTTCACCCGTTGTTTTTTTTCACCTTTTGTAAATTTTAAACTTGAATATTT
>NW_015112696.1:0-28465 GCF_001443285.1 Poecilia latipinna | reverse complement strand
TGTGTTCAAAAGAGGTGGTTTTTTTTTTTTTTTTTTTTTTTGAGTAAAACTATTTGTACTCCTTGACCTTTTTCACATTTTGTCATATTACAACTTGAATCTTTACTGCATTTTATTGGGATTTCATGTGATAGAGCAATACAAGGTTGCCCATTTTCCAGTGCAGCTTTACCAAATTTCCTGATTCCAGTGCAAGAATAGCATACACACAGCATGGTGGAGCCACCTCCGTGTTTTACCATGCAGATTGTGTGTTCAGGTTAATGTGTGCTGTGAGTTTTCTGTCGCACATAGTGTTTTAATTTTGCTCCCCTTTGACCAAAGCATCTTCTTCCACATGTTTGCTGCTTCGACATGACTTGTAACAAAGTTCAAACTGGGCGTCTTCTTGCTTTCATTCAATAATGGCTTTCATCTCGGCACTCTTTTATTAAGTGGTGTAATGTATTTTTCAAAATAAAATCCATTTGTTCTGAGGAGAAATTACTTAGTCAAATTACACACTTTGTAATGGTTGCGGTTTCTTGGAGGGTTATTGTTGACTCTTTGCTTAGTTTTCTGATAAACAGGAAAATCTGTACATTACTGTTGTGGAGCAGCTTTATTCTCATGTACTTCATCGTTTGTTTTTCCATCAGGATGCAGCTTCTCCTCGCGGCACACCGCTTCCGTCCCCCAGAGAAAACGGCCTGGATAAGGCACGTCTTCTCAAAAAAGATCCTTGTAGTCCAGCCTCGACCGCTTCATCGGCCAGCTCCTCTTCTCTCAAGTCCAAAGAGATGGCAATGGTACAGTTGTCTATCTGCTTCACTGCGTTGCAGAAAAACACAGTTTATGACTGAATATATTGTCTTTATATTCTTTGATTTGTTTCCGTTTGCAGCGAGATAAGGCTGGGACCCCTGGTTTAAAGTCTAGCACTCCGACACCCAGAGGCGACTCTACACCTGGTCCGAGCTCCACTCCTGGGGTCAGACCAAGCCTATCGAAACCCCCGTCGATGGAGATACCCCATCCACCAAGTAGGTCTTGCACGAAAAAATGTTTTAATCACTGTTGAAACAATTCAAATGTCCTTATTATGAGTGAAGAGACTGAAAACATGCAAGACTTTACTCTTCTCAAATGGATCAAAATGATTTCTTCTATTTCTGTAAAACATCCTGCTGATGGTAATAGAAGTTTTCTTGCTCAGTCATTTATTTTTATGGCACACATGTACTCTCTAAATGCTGCAGTAAATTTGTTTCTGGAAGTTTAAGTATTTTCTCCTGATTTCTCTTTGCATCCTGGACGAAAACTGAGTTTTCATCAAGGATTTGTTTTAAACAAGAGGACAGACCTCACTCTCTTTGTTGCATTTCTCCAGCTGCAGGTCTGCGGACTCCTTTGGCGGTACCAGGCCCGTATCCGGGTGCCTTTGGCATGCTGCCCCACGCAGCAGGAATGAATGGAGAGTTAGCGGGTGCAGCTGGTGCTGCTGCTTATGCTGCAGGCCTGCACAACATGTCACCTCAGATGAGTGCGGCTGCTGCAGCCGCTGTAGCGGCGTACGGTCGTTCACCGATGGTGAGTAGAAAATTAAGCAATTTATGGAACATGCTAGGAATTTTTATTTTTCTTCGTCAATATTAAAAGTAAAAAGACAAACCGTACTAAATTAAACTTACAACTTCAGTATAACTTAAAGATTTTAAGTTATACTTACTTAGGATCTTTGTAAATACGACCAGAAACTTGCACATTCCAGGTTCACATGGGTGCTTGAAATTCTTGAAAGTGTTTTGTTCTCGTATCAGGCAGGTGTGTGAGAGAGATATTTCAAAACATAGTTTTATGTTTTACTGTCCCTCCTAAAGAATATAGAATACTGTCACAAGACGCTCTTAATAAATTGCATCATATAATGGAGAATTAAAACTGTCTTTTTTTTTTAGTTCATTTGTATAGTTTTAATCTCCAAATGTGGGGCTGCAAAAATGTGGAAACTTACCTTGAAAATGCTTGAACTTTACATTAGTAAAATTGCATAAACCCTGACTTCTTTTTTTTTTTTTAGAGGGGGAAGTTTAACAACTCTGTGGCTTCTTGCAACTTTTCTTTGTTTTTACTCCATAACCACCATAAAATGTGATTTAAAAAAAAAATAAAATAAAATCACATAAAAATGTGCATGAGTGGAATTAAAATGAAATATTCTCAAATGCAAAGAAAAAAACACAATATTAGTTAATTTTATATCTCCCCAGTGTGGGTATTAGTAGGATTTAGATTAATAGGGACTTGAGTACTAATACTTCATTGGGTTCTGTAGTGGTTCTTATTTTTTCCTTTGATTTTCTGTAAAAATCACATCTGGGCCTAAAGCTGCAGTCGGGTTCAAGCTCCTTTTTAATTTACTATCTCAATATTTATTATGAGTTGCAGCTTTGAGGAAGTATTCTTGATGTTTTAGTACCCAGAAGGTTTATGACTCCAACATCTGTGTAGCTCAGTTGACGTTGGTTTGCCTAGTTTGACAGTAGATCAAACATTTGCACTTTCGGATCTAAAGATCAAATTCACTTGTCACGCCTTAATCAAACATGGATGCCATCGATTTCTGTATGTAGGGAGTTCACTTTTTTGTTTTACTTTCTGTGTTGTATTTGTAGTTTTACTTGAACAAATTTACTTTGAGGTTGAGCGTTATTACAACAAGAAGGGGAAGAAATACTATTAGCTCCACTGACTGCCTGAGCATTTTATTTTCCAAGCTGTGTGAAAAGTTGACAAATGCAGAGCGTCATTCCACTGGTCTTTGTGAGCAATCAGCTCATCACTTCTGGGTGTATTTGCTCAGTGTTCATTACACAGTTTAAATAGGTTTAGGAGACACAGCTGTGTCTGGGCAACACTTGACTCGGGGTTGTGTACTTAGCAGCTCCATGAGTTTGTGTGTGTTGGATCAATGTGGGGGAGGAGGGCAGTAAAATCAAGTTTGTCTTGCGATCATGAGGGTTTGCGTTGTTCTCTGTAGGTTAATATTGACCTGTCTCTTTGGTATCTACCAATGGGACATATATGTGAACTGTCCTTCTAAAATGTGTCTCTTCTTTTCAAGGTTGGGTTTGATCCTCACCCTCACATGCGAGTTCCTGGAATGCCCCCGAGTCTTACAGGAATTCCTGGGGGAAAGCCGTAAGTACGATTTTGCTGCCTCGGATGCAGAAAAAAAAAACAAAAGTATAATTCCTAAAAGGCCATGTTAAGTCATTATAAAGTATATTCCTTTCACGTTGTCTGCTTTGTTTTACTCCCACAATTTTCTGCAATTAATTTTCTCTCTTCCTTTGTGCATTCAGTGCATACTCCTTTCACGTTGCAGCAGACGGGCAGATGCAGCCAGTTCCTTTTCCCCCAGACGCTTTGGTGGGACCAGGAATCCCTCGTCACGCCCGCCAGATCAACACGCTGAACCACGGAGAGGTGGTGTGCGCCGTCACCATCAGTAACCCCACCCGCCATGTTTACACAGGAGGAAAGGGATGCGTCAAGGTCTGGGACATCAGTCACCCTGGAAATAAAAGCCCCGTCTCACAACTCGATTGCTTGGTGAGTAAAGTTTGACGTTGTCTTGATTTTTTTTTTTTCTTTTTCTTTTGCTTTTCTTTTATTTGTTTTTTTATAGGATGTTTGGAAGAAAGCGACCACAATGAGTCATTTGGGTGAAAAATCAATTGTGGGGTTCCTCAAGGATCCATTATTGGGCCACTTTAATTCAACATCTATCTTTAATTACAGAGTACTACAATGTGACTCACTAAATGTATGCTTACAACACAACCTTATTCCTGTGTGTCACCACAGCCCACAATAATCAGTGAGTTCAAAATATCAATGACTTGATGGGACAGAAAGATTCCCTTCTGTTAACCAAAATCAGAAAAATAAATCATCCTACACAAGTTCTTAAATCGCTGCACTGGCTTCCTGTTTGACATGAAAGACTTTAAGGTTTTCTTATTGGTCGGAAAGGAATTTTAGAAAAAAAGCATTTCTAAGTTACTTCTCAATAATTTACCATGGAGCCCCCTCAGGTTTTCAGAGAACAAGTTGAGGCGTTTAGGGACTACGCTCCTCAGCTCTGGAACGAAAGCCCTGAAAAACTGGGATGTTCAGACTCCTTAGGACTAATAATATTTGTTTTACTGCAGTTTTGGTTCCAAGAGTCTCACTCATAAACTACTTTCTCAATTATTGAGAAATTAAAGCTTGAGATTGAAGACGGACAGCATGACTCTTCCGGAGCAAAGCGGCAGCTTTTCCTTCACTATTCATTTGTTTTAAAATAGTATTTGAATTTTTTAATTTTTTTATTTCTGTGTGACGTTTTTATTGTTCAACATGTATTCCCTTTTATCCTACATCATCAGAACCGAGACAACTACATCCGCTCCTGCCGTCTCCTCCCTGATGGTCGGACACTCATTGTGGGCGGTGAGGCGAGCACACTGTCCATCTGGGATCTGGCCACACCCACTCCCAGGATTAAAGCAGAGCTGACCTCATCAGCACCTGCATGCTACGCTCTGGCCATCAGCCCCGACTCCAAAGTGTGCTTCTCCTGCTGCAGTGACGGCAACATTGCAGTCTGGGATTTACACAACCAGACGCTTGTTAGGTAAGAGACGAGATGCATTGATTCTGCAACTAGAACTGACGATGTGGCAAGTTTTCTGTCGTAACTTTAAACGCCTCAGAAATCAACGGTTCTTTTTGAATTCCCTCTGGAGTGATGATGTGTCTTGGTTCTTTGTTTAACCATGACCTTGTGTGTGCATCCTGCAGGCAGTTTCAGGGCCACACAGACGGAGCCAGCTGCATCGACATCTCCAACGACGGCACCAAGCTGTGGACAGGAGGTCTGGATAACACTGTTCGCTCCTGGGATCTCAGGGAGGGACGGCAACTGCAGCAACACGACTTTACTTCTCAGGTGAACACTCATATCAGAAAATCAACTCTAATTTCTAAAATTAATAAAAGTTGCTTAGCATAGAACATATCAAGTAATAGTGAATAAATCCCAAGTGAAACAAAGCTACATTTTCCCACCCAGTTATAAACTCGAAGCTAATGCCGTTTCTTTCCAGATCTTCTCTCTTGGCTACTGTCCGACGGGGGAATGGCTCGCTGTTGGAATGGAGAGCAGCAACGTGGAGGTCCTTCATGTCACCAAGCCTGACAAATACCAGCTTCACCTACATGAGAGCTGCGTTCTGTCCCTGCAGTTTGCTTACTGTGGTAGGAAACTCTGTCGCACATTCAGGAATGTTTATTTATCTTAGGATCCCTCTTTGCTGGTGACGGCATGTTGTTGACAATGTGATTGTTTTTGTGTTCCGCACAGGAAAGTGGTTTGTGAGTACAGGGAAGGACAACCTGCTGAACGCATGGAGAACACCTTATGGAGCCAGTATTTTCCAGGTTGGTTGAAGGAGTTAAAACATTATCTGATTAAATATGTAAAACTGCAACCTTCGATTTAGCATCCAACTTTGATGTCCCGTTAGTCTTTCTCTACTTTGAACGTGACTCTATTTCAATATTTCCATGTCAGGGTACTAAAATATCAGCATATTGTTCACGCTTGTTGATGCTGAAAGTGGAAGTCGACTTTCCATTTAATGTTTTCAAGAAGGCCAGCAGATTCATTACTGCATTACTGAATATAAACTCTTTAAAGCATTGTAATATACAATATGAGAAACTGGTTTTTATGTCATTTACTAACAAAAATATAGATTACAAGTGCATTGAACATGCAACCACAACAAACCCATTAGTTCAGACTACATACCAAAAATGCAACCTTCCTACTCCAGTTGTTTGCCATCAGTGTTGCAGTTTTATAAAGGATGTTGTGATAATTACTCTATTAAATGATTCATAAAATATTTTGGTTTCACTGGAAGCTTTTGTTTCTTACTACTTCCTTTTTCCTGCTTGTATTTTTCTCAGTCTAAAGAATCCTCCTCGGTGCTAAGCTGTGACATATCTGTGGACGACAAGTACATCGTTACTGGATCAGGAGACAAGAAGGCCACTGTTTACGAAGTCATCTACTGAAAATACAACAAAACCCACAAACATTCACAGAATTCTGATAATGTTCACCTCGACTCATGAAGAGGGGCGTGCACATTTTTCTATTCCATCTACTGAAAAGACACAGATATTTGATCTGCAGATATTTATTGTGCCTGTGAACATGCCTCTGTGACCACTGGGAACCTTTGTGGAGCGGGATGTTGGACGAGGAACCGTGTAGCTGTTGGCAGCTTCTGCTTTCTGAGGTGGACCAGCTGCTGGTCGGTGACCAAAGGGGAACTCTGTCTGGCCGGACCCCAGGCTCCTGATGAACACTAAACTCACTGTAACAACCAGAGGAAGATGCGGAAAAGAGAAATGAGCAGGACAGGCGGAAGAAAACCGACAGATGGCCGTTTGGCAGTGTGTACAATATAAGCTGTTCTGTGTTTTACTTCATACTGTTGTTCTTCCATCATGGACATTGATGACTTTTGACCTCAGCTTGCGTCCCTGACACACCTACCATCTAAGGTGTCTTAACAGTAACTCGTTTTTTGTTTGTTTTTACTAACTGCACCGTAGCAGTAGCGGTCCACCCATGCACTGTACTTTTTATTGTTAAAACGACTCAAATGGGATGTTTTGATTTATTTAACACAACGATGCCACAAATGAGCCACAATGACATAATTCACACAAGTTTCAGACATGGAAAAATATAAAAGGCGTACATTGTCTGAAGAATTTTCAGTGTTACAAAGGGACCTAATGGGGTTTATAACTGGGGGGATATTTCTTCTCTAATCCTGTTTTGAAAGAACAATTGGTGAAAATCTGAAGTAAGAGTTTAAGGGATTTGATTTAATCCTCAAATTCCATTAATGCCCTTTTCATAATTTGCCCTATTAGCATCTAATTTCTACCTTACATTTTCACTCTTCATACTCGCCGTTTTCTCCAGGGTATTTACTAAAGGTTAAAGCTGTTTATCAGTGAAAAGGTGTCGAGCAGTCTTACTGTGATTTACTTTTTATTTCCCAGAACTTACTATGTTTGAGCTTAAGAGTCCACAGATTCGTTCTGTTAAAAGTTCATTCCCATCAAGCCTTTTGCCGCGAAACACTCTCAATGTCTTATTGTTTGAATAGTTTACGCTTTGTAAACTGGAACCAACTATGATTATTCTGTCTGCTGGGTTAATTTTCCTGAGTTAGTGGGTATTTTTGGTTTTAAGAAAAGACCATAAATAGTAAACAAATGATGCGATGTCTGTCAGATGGTGTCACTTGTTCTAACATGTTGAGATAAAATACTACCGTGCTGGGAGGGGTTCTCTCTTTGCAAAGCATATTTTAACATTAGAAGATTAAATTATTGAAGTCATACTTCAGGTTAAGGAGGAATTTGTCATTTTTACAAAACTCATTACCTTGTCTCTCTCTTTTTTTTTTTTCTTTTTTTTTTTTTTTTGGGGGGGGTCTGTAAAAATGTATATATCTTTTTTTCTTTCCTACCAGACATGCTGTAGAAATGACAAATTGTTTTTGTACATGTTTTACATTTAATCAGGAATAATTCTAAATGGTCTTAAAGTAGCCAAATGATCGATTCGTCTCAATAAATGTGAGGTTTTTTTTTTATTTATTTTGTGTATTGACTTTTACTTTCTGATTTGGTCAAACATGCTGAATACCTTGATCTAATCAATAGGATAATTTTTAGAACTGAACATCCATATAAAACATTTTAGACTCGTTTATTTTCAAATGATGATCATAGAAGTTATATTACCTCACAGCTTCATAATCATAATTGTTGTCCCCCTCTGTATCTTGCTTAATTTAAAGCAAGCTGAGCAAAATCTGCAAGAGGATGCAGTGATCAGAGAAAAAAAAAAACATCTCAAGCAACATCAAGGTTTTGCTGCTGCAGCCGCTGAACAAGAGACCAAGACCGACTCCCGACTGGGAGAAAGTAACCTAAGCTTTTCCAGATCTCAGTAAACACCACACAAAAACAGATTTGTTCTATTAACCTTTCTGGCTAGAACATTTAATACTTTCTAAAGACTAGAGTACAGAAGTCCTGGGAAATCTTCATAGATCAACTGCTGTACATCATCACAAAAAGTTCAGCCCAGACTATTTGTCAAAAACAACATGCAAGAACAGAATTTAGACATTTAGTTCTTGCGGCCCTGGGCCATACTTAGGCCTTCAGAAAAGCTTCACTCTTGGCTGTGAAACGCTCCAGTGCTTGATGAAAACTCAAACAGAATCGCGTTGTCCATATATCCTGTTAATAGAAACCTCAAACGGGATCTTTCACAGTGAAACTCTGGTGGAGTCGAACCTGCACCGGACGAAAGCTTGACTTTGTGGTGAGGAGGTGGACAAAGCTCTTCTTCTGGTTAAAAAGAGAACAAATGTTTCTAAGCATTTGTTAGAATCGCTGACAGAAGCCTAGAGCCACAAAAAACACGACCCTCTCAGCAATTCTGTGCGATTTAAAAACCTGCTCCACCTCTCCACAGAGCTTTCATTTAAGTCAATCCAAACCTAAAATTTATTTCAGGATTTTAATAAAGATGTCTTCCCACTGAATGTAATGTTCAAATCATGCAGTTTCTTATCCCTTTTATTTTTTTAACCACAAGCTCTCGCGTGTTGCGATTGTGTCGAGCTGGCGACTAAAACAGTACGTTCTTGTTTTCTTCTTCGACACGTTGCGTTATAGACGTGCTGATAAAAATGAAAAGCTTGGGCAGTCTGCTGAGCCAATCAGAAGGGGCGAGACGTGAGCGCTGTGTAGGGCTGTGATTTCACACACGGTTTTATTTTTATGGCGATATTGTTGTAGTGAGCTTCAAAACAGAGCAGCTGTTCAAATCAACTGTGTGTTAAATAAGTGAATCCAATCCCCTGCTTAATACTAACTCCAACAACAAACAGACCAGCTCTGTGTCTTTCCCCTGATGTAAACTGTATATCAGATTAATTACTGTGAATGTATAATTCTGTCTATCCCTGGCGCTCATACACACAAAATCTCAAACACACACACACGTTTGTGTTGCTATCTTTGTGGGGACTTTCCATTGACTTCCATTCATTTCTACAGCCTAAGCCTTACCTTTACCCTTTTCCTAACCCTAACCATCACATACCTAACCCTAACCAAAACTCAATTCATACCTTAGCCATAAATCTGACCCCTGACCCAAAAACAGGGTTTCTCCTTGTGGGGACCAGGCTCCGGTCCCCACAACGTAGTATATGTCAGGAAAATTGTCCCCACAAGGTATTACAAACACACACACACACACACACACACACACACACACACACACACACACACAGTTGTACAGAAAGAGGATTATGTGGCAATTACAACAGTCGCATTGACAAAATGGAAACTGATCCTTGGAGGGGGGAAAAAATGGAAGAAATGTCACTCCAAGTTCTCAGTCCATCCAGAGATTTCTGAGCTCTGAATCACAGCGTTCTCTTTTGATCATCACGGCTGCTGCCTCTCTCCGATACGCAGACGGATTATTCCCCCTAAATCTCCCAAATCCCTAATCCTATTTATCTCAACGCCACACAAAAAAGGTGCTCTCTGCCTACTGCTCAGCTTATGCGTACAGTATGGGTGTAAGTACGTCTAAATTCATTTCTATATCTGCGAGAGCTTCTTTTACTCGTACATTTGAGCTGTGTTTGCCTCAAACATGGTTCTGTTTGGAGTTTAAGGCTTCAGTGTTAATGTACCATGATCCACGTTCAAACCGCTCCTGTAAGAATATCTATAAATAATCAGGTTGTGCATTTGTTATCAAGCATAGATCAACTTTCTTGTGAATCTGGACATCGAGCATCAGTTCCAAAGACAGGGCTGCATGTTGCATAGTGATCATTATGGCATGTCTGCAAATTATCGATGGCTGCATGTCTCTGAACAACTAACCAGGTTTGTCCATTCTCTAAAAGCAAAGATCTGTAAGAAGAAAAGCTGCGGCACACCTAAATCTAACCGAATTCCCTCAAATCTGAGCAGAGGATAACAAGTGTGCAGCTGTTGGCAGAGTGAATAAAGCCAGGCGTTTAAAACCATTACACCCAGTTACGCTCCTTTCAAGCAGTTGCCTCCATCTTTTCCCTTTCTCTTTGCCTTCTCTGTCTCATTGAAGTTTTCCTCCTCCTCCTTCTCTTCCTTCCTCCAAAGCCTTTGTATGTAATCTTATTTCCTTTTTCTTTTAATCCCCGGTGGTCCCTTGCTTCCCCCTCTCTCTCTCTCTCACACACACACACACACACACACACACACACCTTTCTCTGTGTTTTCCACACACACACACACACACACCTTTCTCTGTGTTTTCCACAAGTCCCTCATTGTGTTTTAGTGGTAAACCGATTTTCTCTCCTCTCAGAAATCTTCGCCGCCTTCCACTTCTCTATTTCCCCTGAGCCTATTACTTTTTTTTTTCCACCTTTCTTCTACATTTTTTTTTTGACACAACCTTACTCGGGTTCTTCACTGTGTATGTGTTAGTGTGTGTGAGTAAGCAAGTGAGCGTGCTAATGAGCTTAGAGCTGTCTTCCTCCCAAGGTGAGGTATCATGCTGAGGTGATCAACACTGCTGGAGCTGCAGGTATCAACCACAAAACACCTGCCTAGTTGAGCACTGCTGCACACATCTGCTCCCTGCATCCTCACCCTTTTACACACACATATGTACATCGGATTTCCGGAAGTAAATAAATCACTTCTTTTTTTGTTTTTCAGGAACAGAAAGGATTTCTCATTTCTGTCTTACACACAGTTTACAAATGCATGCATCTAAAATTTGGTGTGTATTTTATTTACTTTTTTTTTTTTTTTTTCTGCAGACACAAATACAGCTCGCTGCTGCACAGGGCCGATAGCACAACTCTTTCCTGTCAACACACGGGATAATCAGCTGCTGGGGATTGTGGGTAAGCTGTAATAATCCCTCGCATGGAATATGGAAAGCATCAAGAGAGTTATTCAACAGGACAGAGATAAAGGTGCGTGTGTGTGTGTTTGTGAGGCTTTTCCATCTTCAATATGCATCTCCACCTGAAACTGACTGTCAGCTGGGGTAATTGAAAAGAAAAAGAAAAAGAAAAAAAAAAAACCACCCAACTAAAATCGCTCACGTATGCATGTATGCCAGCAGCTATCAGCACAACTCTGTCCCCAGCTGCTGAAATGATGTTCCCTGCTGGAGGAGACACAGCGTCTTAATTAAGAGCTACATCCTGAACAAGCCTCGTTTAATCAAAACAGCACCGTTGCAGCTCTGCCTCGCGTTTCTAACCCCCCCCCCGGAAGAGGCAAACTTCTGCTCAATACTTCAGCGGTTTTACAATCAAACTTCAGTGTGAGAAAGTCAAGATCAGCCCTTCATTTGTCGAGAGGCTCGAAGAACAGCCATTTCTGTCAGTACGTCAATATTCATAAGGCTCTCGTTAAAAATGGACCGGTGCTGGTTGGCGGGCAATGCAAGTCGTTTATGTCTAACCTGTCTCTGACACGTTAAGAAAACATTTACATCCACCACAGTTATCGCACTTCAAAGGGTTTTCCATTATCACGGAGCCCAAACCATGATGGCTCTGTGGGTCGCTTGTTGTCGGTTCGTTTTCAGCTTCCTCCTGTCCCGTCAACACGCCCCCGGGCATTTAACCCTTCACTGCCTACTGATCTGTGCATCAATGGGTGAATGCGACTCTAGTGCAAAATGACTGGAAAAAGCGCTACATAAATTCAATCCATTTACCATGTTGCCCCCCTGCCAGCATGCCTAGGTGGGCCCCATGTGGGGAGAAGGAGGGCAGACCATATGGGACCCATATATCAGCCCTCATAATTTGTATAACTAGTTACATGTAGGTCAGCAAGTGAGTCCTAAATAACTATCATGTTTCGATAGTTGCCTCAACATGAGGCAGTCTAAGCTTTGATTTTAAGAGCCGGCGTCATAAACGGCACCGCTCTGGTAATGACCTGAAGAAAAAGACAAGATCGCAGGAGTCGTATGATCATTTGTGTGTTAGTCTGCTTGGTAAATTGAAGTCTTGTAGAAAACAGAATGAAAGACACACAAGTCTAAGCTTCCAGTTGTTGAATGTGCTCAAGAGATGAATTGGATCTTCAGAGGTTCAACCCTGAAACTCGGCTCTTCTGCAGACAACCTGAAGGTGAAACCCACCAGCGTCCCAGTCGGCCTTACAGCTGTTTTTTTTTTTTTTTTTTTAAAGCTGCTGCTTTGTGAGAACGATGGCTCACAACACTGATTCCCTTCACCAGTTTTAGTGGAATTGATCAGAAAATTGGCGAGCTCCTTTCAAACTCACGCAGCTCCCAGGGACCACTTTCCCAGGGACTGAACACTCATTGTGTATTGATCCACGCAATCAATAGTTATAAACAAGGTCTGCTGAGCAGAGCCCATGCTACTTTTGCTTAGCATCACTTCCTGCCCTCAGTCAGCTTTATGACTAACATTCATAGTTGACAATAGACTGCAGAAAAGAACAAGAACACTTTTTTCATCACTTGTCAGGACAAAGAAAAATGAAAGCTCCTCATCACTCTCCAGGCCGTACTAATCCTGAATATTTTCTTTAAAAGGATTTCAGTTTTAAAACAGAGAATACTTTGCATAATCATACTGCCAGTGAGCGCTAACAGGAAACACAGATCCTAAATAGTGCAGGTTCTCCCAAGAGTTTGGATTTTCAAGGATTTTAATCAGTTAAATATGCGCGTTGCTACGTGTCTAATCTGCTGGTTAATCTCACTAACACTTTTTTATGAGATTGCTAGCTGCTGCAAGGATTACCGCATCAGAGATCACATCCTGATTTCCATAATCCTCCTCTTCTGATAAAACTCTGTTTGTCCCCCAGCTCGTCCCTTTGTTAGACTGTGGAACATCGCTTATTTGTTTCAGCAAAATCTGCGTCTGTTTCATACTTCAGGTGTTTTGCTTTGGAATGCCATATTTAACGTTAAGTTTGAAACATAAAGAGCTGCAAATTCTAAGTGGCAAAATAATATTTTCAGGTGGACAGCTTATCGTAATTGTAATCATAATGGATATTAAAAACTGGATTGTAATTGCTTCCTGCTTTTTTTAATCACTTTTCCTTTACACAGAAATACACCAGAAGAGGACTATGAAAAGCTAAAAGCTTCTCTTTGTCTTTTAACTGCTAACATTTATAACAATATATATGCATATTTGTGAAAAAAACTAAAGTTAATTCTTCAGTGCAAGGTGAAACAATGCAGCTAGTAGAAGACAGATTGACACAAATTTAATACTTCAAAGTGAAAAGATCTTTCTTGTGTTGAAGCACAGAATATTATTCAGACTGGCAAAAATATTGTAAGATAATAACTGAAATGAATAATACTAACAAAGAAAATACTGAATTGTTAGAATTTTCAAGTCTTTAGATGATAGCATTGTATTCAGTGCTTGAATGGATCATTTTCATGACTTGTTTTGCCCAGCAATGAAAACAGGAACATTTTTAGAATTAATACAGATGTATAGAGAGAGTTCAACATTTTTATTTAACTGTTTTAAATGCAAGTATCATTGAGATTAATGAAGGATGTGGCCCATTCATCATTAGCCCATTTAGTAATCTTTAAGATTGCATTTGACGTTGGTTTAGCTAATATTAAGCTAAATTCAGAGTTTCCCTGTTGAAGTGTAACAGTTTTTACGGTTAGCTGGGAGGTTTATGCCTGTGTGTGTTTGCCACACATTTAGCAGTGTGATTTTCTCCTTTATCTCCTGGAGTCTCCCTCCACTAGGCTCCATTTTCTGCTCCGAGGGTCCAGAGCATCTCCTCATGTGTAGAGAAGCTATGATAAAGTAAGCTAGGAGGCGGCGGATGAGGAGGGACAGGAAATAGCAGAAAAAAGGGAGAGGTAGGTTTGGGAGGGGGTGCGATGGGGTAAGGTTGCTTAAGGAGGGTGAAGAGTACAGATGGAAGGTGGGATGCGGTGGACGACAGCAGAAAAGCTTTTAGGAGAAGGAAGATGGAGGAGATCAGCTGGGAGGGGCGCAGACATTCAGTCATGATGCTGGTTGAAATAGAGGTCTAGCTGTATTACAGTCTGGCAGCTCCATCTCCATCACTTTGTGGGTGAATGTGTAAGTTTACTTGAAAGGCTAGTGGTGTGTGTGTGTGTGTGTGTGTGTGTGTGTGTCTATAAAACCCCCACTGGGCTTTTACTCTGTCAATGCTCAGCGATAATCAGCCTCTATCTCTCCTGATCCATCTTCTCCTCTATTCCTTCCCTGCCACGCTCTCTCTCCTCCCCTTGCCCTCCGTCCTCCATCCTTCACTCTCACTCTCACCCTTTCCTCCCACTTCGCACAGCCGCACACACAGCCGCATATAGCAGAGATTAATGTGTGCGTGTGTGTTTGTGTGTGAATCGATTCAGCCTCTGCCCTTTCTAAGCGTTCTACAAGCTCCATTGGCCTCTCACTCTCCACTGAGCAGCATCTGTTTCACACTCCATCTCTGCTGTATGCCATATTACTCCATCACAGCGTCTCTGCGGCTTCACGTGTCACTCTGTCTCTCCTTGGCTGTCCTCTCGTCTTTGTCTGTTAGTGTTTCTCTGATTCTCTCATTTATTTATTTTTATTTTTTTCCCCAAAATCTGGTTTGCTTCCCCTGACGGGTCGAATTGATTATTGTTTTCTTGGACTGAGTAGAAAAAAAAAAAACATAAACTGTTTCTTTATATTGATGAGATTTACGGCTGGTTTTGAAAGAAGTTTGCGGCGGTGATGAACACACAAACACTATTTGCTTAGTGGTTTTTTTTTGTTGATGCAGTCTATTGGCCTCCTGGGACGGGGTGTGGTTTCTGTTACATATTAAAACGGTAGCTGCTTTACGCCACAAGCTGCTGAATCTATGTTAGTCGTGGGCAATTCTGTTTTTGTGTTTGTGGCTGGAAATATCTCCCTATGCTGTGATGTTTTTAAAAAGGTACTAAGTTTATTTTGCCCACAGCAGCTGGATTTTCTTTTGCAGGACCTGGAGTCTTAGCCAAAAAAGTCTGGTTGAGTGCTGACCTTGTAATTGTGTGAAAGAAAACAATGACTTGTCTTTCCTTCATAGGTTTCAGGAGATTCTTCACTTGTTCATATTGTGGACTTACTGACTGAATTTAATTGACTGTTTTTAAACGCTGAGACAGAAATATAAAGTTTAGTGTCGTCGGCGTATTGAGATGTTTCAGTGCTGCATTATCTGAGCTTGGGAAATAATATACATGTTAAATAAAAGTGACCCAAGAAGGAAGCCTTGGGGAGCTCCTCATATTTGTTGCTTTTGATTAGTAGTAAATGGAACATCGATCAATACATTTGATATGATTTTAACTACGTTTTAATGATGTAAAGAACTGTCTTGTTCCTGAAACGTGCTTTAAAAATAAATCTAAACTTGAACTCATATGACAGTTGTTTGGCAAGATTTGGCCAAATGACACAAAATAGTCCAGAATAATCTGAACCAGTCCAGCACAGCTGTGTGGAGAACAGCTCTATCACTCAGTAAAGTCAGTAAAGTCAACACAGCAGCTGTAAATTCATCATTGTTGGTTCATATGGAATTTAAAACCTTCATAAATCTAATTAGAAAAAAACTGAGATTTTATTTTATTCCATCAAATTTGGTCATAAATAGCCTTTCCAGTGATCTTGGCCACAATGTTTAGATTTGCTATTTATCACCGAGGCTTCAGACGAGGCTTCTTTAAAAGAGCTTTGAGAACAAAGGTTGAAAGACAGAACATTTTGAGCATATTTAGGATTGTGCTTTCATTTTAAAACCCAATGTAAGACTTGGCATATATAAGACAGGTGTTCTGCAGCGCTTTTGTTTTATTCGCTGTGTTTTATTATTGTGGCGCTATCAGGTAGCTCTGGCGCCGAATAAAGGCAGTTAGTGTGCATCTCTAATTTCCCTGGGAGAGACCTCAACACGGGCCGTGATTCACAGCTCGGAGAGGAGATAATTACTGTTTCCTCCTCACCTCGCCTCTTCCCACCTCGCTCCATCCCCGCCTCGACTTTTTCCTCAGCTTTTTTTTTTTTTTTTCTGCTGCTCTTCTTATACAGCTGAGTGATTACCCCTCATTAAAAATCAGAATAAAACATTGTTAGCGCAGATCGTTAGGGCGCTAACTCCCTTCTCTCCCTCACCCACCACTCCATCGTTAGCACTCAGCTCCGGCACTAAACGAGCGGCCTTTGAGGAATGTTATTCTAATTCCAATTAGCTCTTCAGGCTTGGAAGGAAGCCAAGTCCCTGAGAAAAACACTAAAAGTGACGAGCACGCTTACACCCACTGGAAGCAAACAAAGACGCGCACACACACACACACACACACACACACACACATAGGCACACACATGCACACACGTATACACTGAGATGATGTGCACACTCATTTTTGAAGAGACGAAACACACACACACACACACACACACTCTCTCTCTCAAAGCGACACACTGAATTTTCTGAGAACAGCAGCGACTAATGGCTTTGGCAGCGCTGCACAGGGACCTGAAGAGCAATTAGGCTCCAAACTACACATTGTAAATCCCGTCTGATTACTCTGTGTGCGTGCGTGCGTGTGCGTGTGTGTGTGTTTGAGAGAGTGAGTGTTTGTGTTAAGCGCTGTTTATCTGCCACCAATTACCTCGCCCTGCCACAAGAGATGCACAGTGGATAAATGCAATCCATAAACACACACCAGCACTCACACTGAACGCATACACTGAGGTAGACGCAGACACACACACGCACGCACACACACACTCAGGCTTACACAACTGCAAGCACACACTCGCAGAGGAGCTGTCTTATCAGTTTATGTTGGTGTGACTGGAGGATTTAGTCACATGACCTGCAAGACAGGAGCAGCCAGGCGCCAAAACTAATTTCCACCTTCAAAGACTCCCTTATCTCCTCAGACGCCATGTGTATCTCAGTGTGCATGTGTTTGCTTGCTGCTATGTGTGTGCTTGATGATCTGATGTCCTCTGACAGAAAGACTTGCAGCAAATCATGTATCACTCTCATCTGCATCAAAACGACACACACACACACAGACGCAGACGGATAGATGGGAAGATCAAGAGAAAGGACCTCCACCCAGCAGAAGGGCAGACGGCAACAGTTAGGGGATTGCAGATAGTGAAAGTGAAAGATGTAAGCCTCAGATTGGGATGGAGGGAGAGATGACAGTTAAGAAAAAAAAGATGAATGGAAGAAGAGCTGCATCTGATTTGGCTCCTATAAAGTCAGGAGATATAGCAGCGATAAAAGCAACTTGCCTCTCACGGGCATGTCTGCTTACCCAACCTTATCCAAAGCAGAAAGCAAGCAGCAGCTGATAAGGGAGAAAACACACCTGTATGTGCGAGGATTTCAGGCGACAGGGGTGCGTTGTATATTTCATGGCGCTCGTTTGAAGTCGGACCTACATTTTCCAACAGCTCTTCAAAAGGTCAGACTGGAAAAACTCTGCGTTTCATCACCCGTCCGCCCCACCTCCCCCTGCACCCCCACCCCACTCCGCTGCTCCCACTGATGTTTCGCTCACGTTGCGTTCTCTCCTGTCGGGCCCCTTCTCGTGTCAACCGAGATTTCTCTCAAATCAAGTCGCAATCAGACTGAAGTCAAATCACTGGTAATGCTCGGTGACGGGGGGAGGGAGGAGGACTGTGATGCTCAAAGGAGACGCAGCGGGAGCAGATACGGGGAGACAAGTGGGAGAGTGTGTGACCTACAAGATAAACCACAAAGCAAGGCAGAGATCAGAGAGGAATGAGTCTGTATGACGGTGTTATTGAATGGACTGAATAAAGGTTTTTTTTTTTTTTTCTTTTGTTGGACCCTTGATAGTCAGATCAAGCAGTTTACTGTATATTGTGTTGAAATCCTTTCGTTTTGGGGAAAACTTTTGCACCTTTGGTTATTTCCACTGACATTGTCCAGCAGGAGTCATTTATGTAAAAATAATTAAAACTTAAAAAAGAGCTAATGACCTAATTATCCAGTGATACCCTCTCTGCTATTAGCAATAATTGCCATGCTAATGATACACACAAAGTCAGACAGGAGGTGAATGTGCATTAATATGCGCAGGATATCCTTTATACAGTATGTCAGAATGTGACCCATTTCCTCGTGTGTCCTTGTGTGTGTGAGTTTGTGTGTAGGTGTGTGTGTGTGTGTGCTCGATTTGTTGTCCACATCATAACCATTAACATCCTCCAAACCTGGAGCTGTTCCAACCAATCAGATTTTAGTGTGCTGTCAGCAGGTGTCGTCAGCTCGCTGTGAGATTTATCAAAGTGATGGGGCGCACCGCACAGTACGACAGCAGCATTTATCTCTTTTTCCTGCTCTACCTTTCTCTCTCTCTTTCTCTCTCCCTCTCTGTGCACCGCAGACACACACACAAACCAGAGCATCGCTATATTTACTGCAGAAGATGTTCTTGCTAAAGAGAAGTGGTCATTTATAAACTGCAGTTTCAGTCTAAAACAATTACGGATTACTGTGGACATTTAGGGTGGTGAAAAAGTGTTGCCCGTCCCTTCCAGATTTCTTCCATTTTTTTCAATTTTCTTTGCCTCACTTAAATGTTTTGGATTATAAAATGAATGCATTGTCACAGACAAGCTAAATACAGACAACATGAGATATTTAAAATGGTAATTGTACGTTCTGTATTAAAGGAAAAGTTGGCCCTATTTTAAAAGGTAGCTGCTCACCAAACCTAATAACGCGTTGTTCCACCTTTCCTGCCATCAAGTGTTCATGTTAACCTGCAATGGGCCTTCATTAAGTCCAGACTTTTACTAGGCCACTGCTCCATTCAGAGTTGGCTTTGGATCATCATCCTACTGAATAAATGGTCAAAACATGACGACATTCTCCTTTAGGATTTTCTTCTTCCATTAATTACAGTAAGGTCAGAAGGTTCTGTTTAGGTGATTTCTTGATTCAATAGTCAGGCTGAATGAAATTGAACTAAACTTCTCTTGAAATGTGTTGGGTTCAGTGGGTTTATTATCTTTTCATCTAGAGGTGGTTTGGTTTGGATAGCCTTTTGTTCCTTGATGAGTAAAATTGTCGTTTGACACTAAATTTTGTATTTACTCAAGGAAAAATGTTTTACCGTCACCTGTTCGTGAAATGTCAAGGAGCATTTCTTACATTTGAATTTAGAAAAATATGATGCTTGAAGGTAATATCTGTTTCTTATTGGGAACATTTGTGGATCCTTTGACTTCAAAAATGAAATCACTTTTTCTTACTATGTTGCTGCAGTGTAATCGGCTTGTCAGTTTTTTTGCCCCCCATCATAGGGATGTTTCACTTTTTTCATGGAGTGTCAGAAATGACTTATTTTGATGGAGTTATTTCATAGAGTTTCTAAATACATATGTATTGTAGTAAACTGAAATAAAATGTGGCAAATACATTTGATTATTTAATATTTAGGGTGTTCTAACCCTAAGGTAAAACGTTAAAATTTCACAGTTGTTTACATTTAGATACATTTCCCAAAGTATTAATGTTATAGAATAAAAAAAACTTGACAGTGTAGATGCTTTCCCCTTATTTCTTATTTAATATTTAACTCCTAACCATATAGCTGTAGTCTCATGTAAATGCCTTTTTGATGCTGATTGCTCGCAAATTGCCCTCACACTGCAGGTCGTTCCCCTCAGGTCAGTAATATTGATGGACTGAGACACTGAATCCATTCTGCTCGTCACCTTTGACCTATAACTCTGCCACGACCCCATCATGATGATGTACAGCAAGCTCAAAGTCTCCATGGTAACATGAACTAGATGCATCAAACAACGCCACAGGGGATAGGGAGTGCATGTATGAGTGCGAGTATGTTCTGAATGTGTGTGTGTGATTGTGGCAGAGCTCATTTAGAGAACACACACACACACACACACACACACACACACGCATTTAGCCACAGACACACAGATATCCACTCGTATGGCTCTCCATCTGTCTATGTAAATCAATTCTGACCTTTGTTGAACTCTGGCTGTGCAGTTTGAGAATTAATCACTTGATAAGTGCATTTTGTGATGTGTGTGAGTGTGTGTGTGTTTTGGCAGACAAGTGCTTTATTCTCTGTGTAACAGCATGCAAGCGTTTCAACACTAATATCCTTTTAAGTGAAACAGAGTAGAGCAAACTGCCAAAGCTACAGATATATAAATAGTACAAAAGACGCATAGCGGGACTTTTTCAAACTTTCTGACCGGCAGTAAGAAATAAATCCGGCTAAACTTTTCCTGTTTAGAGTCAGTTAGGATTACCAACATTACATATATTTCATAAATGAAATGGTTATGTTCCAAATTTCTTACTCTGCTGGAAAACTTATTTTTGTGGGCATGTAAACTTAATACATTTTTCTGATTGAGTGTAAATAAATTACTTTATTTACCAGAGATGCAAATGGATATTAATGTTTGTGTAAGAACTGAGTATTTAATGAGATGTCCTGGTGTCATTACAAGTCCCAAATGTTTTATACCTCTATGTTCATCCAACCAAAAAAAAAAATTATGTACATTTTGTTATCCTTCTCAATTGCTAACAAACCTTGTTTGGAATGACAGGAAAAGGAACATGTTTTGCCGAGAAGTTTTCTGGACGTTTTCTCTGGTATTTTGATGATTTATCTTTGGTGATAAGCTCCAAGTCGTTGAGGTTGGAAACACTCTGTACCATCACCCTAATGCCATGCTTCCTTCACACGTTCCCCATCAGCTTTAAGTATGGACTCTGGTTGGGCCAAAACAGCAAAATTACCTTTGACTCAGGTAAGTCTAATGGCAACCAAATTATTTTTGGTAAGTTTCCGTCTTTGCTTAGCTATGACCATATTTGGAAAGGCTTCACCATAAACAAAACCCTCGTGTTTCTCTGCCCCAAGAAAACGCATTTGATTTGTTTGCAGCTCACAGTGGAGATCAAAGATTTACATGATGGGTTTCTATCTGTTTGAGCAACACGTCAATATTGATTGCTCTTGTCTGAGATTACCTCTGTCGATATTCTGCAACGTTAGAACAGATCTCAATATTGTGTGGATCAATATGTCAGCGGATTCAGAAAAACACACACAAAGACAACGAAATTAAACTGATCACTGATCACTTAATAGAAACTTCGACTGTCAGGTTTTTTTTTATGCTGTAATGCAAAAATAGTCCAGTTTTACCTGCTTTAGGGTCTCCTGAAACTCCAGTAAATTTGGCTGTTTTGATTGTTGACATAAAGAGTGAATTATGTTCAGACTGCAGGGAGGATCTATGTAGAAAACGACTCCGAATTTCAGCAGGAAAGACATTCCATAGCACTGAGTGGCGTATCAGTTTGACTCATACTACCCAACATATAAAGTGAGAATTATGAACTAACCTAATGAAACTAACCTGCCAGATTAACACACATTATGAAACGGTCACTAATCCACGCTCGTCCTTCTGGGGAGCTGATTGAGCGGTCACAGAGATAAGCACAGACCAGGAGATTCCCTCTCATTGGACCTGAGCCCACGTTACACAAACACCAGAGTTTCCCAGTAAACTTAAACTGAGTCTAAGAGACATCTTTAGGGACAAGCTGAGCTGTCTTCAGGACACTTTTAATTAGAACAATTACATATATCATCTTGTGTATTTCTGAATGAACTCGGACTCCTCTGTCACCTGAACACAAAGTCTTCCTTTCAGGAAATGCATTAAACCTAGTCCAGCTTTTTGTCAGGTTTTTATGGGGGGAAAAAGGTAACTTTTCAAGACAAAAGAGAAAAAAAGTGTTTTATATTGTGAGATGCACACTGTTTTGCAAAAGTATTCGCATTCTTTTCTCACACTGCATTTTATTGGTGTTAGGAGGAAGGAAAAAGATACACAACTTTAAATTATTTTATTTGGTAAAAAAGAAATATTTGCGCATCATACTGTGGGAATAAATTTCTTTATCAGGGACATAGAGGGCGGTCAGAGTTGATGGGAAGATGTTTGAAATTTTAAACAGTCTTCAGAGATGTTTCAACAAGCCGCAAACGTCCGGCGAGAGCAACAATGGAACAGTTCAGATCAAGCTTAAAATGACCTAGTCAAAGTCCAGATCTAAACTCAATTGCCACCCTTCTTCCAGACTTGAAAACTGCTGCTGTGATCTATTCAATGTGACTAAAATATTTTTTCAAATAATGTGCAAAACCACTCATCTCTAGATGTTTAAACCATTTAGAACATCTAGATGCTTTGAAGGTTTTTTGGCATATGCCAAAAGACTTGCATTTGTAATTGCAGCACACAAATGGATGCCACGTTTTATAAAACATTTTAAGATCATGCACTAATTTTACTTTTATTACAGAATTATGCTCCTTAATGTTGGTCCAGCACATAAAATCCTAATATAATCCTTTACAGATTGTAACAAAATGTGAAAACAGTTAAGGGACTGTAGTGGTTTCAAGTGTGGCTCACAAAACAAGACAAAAAAAAATCCTCCATGCACAATGCTTCTAAATATTGTACGATAGCAGACTGCTGCCCTCTTGCCAACAGAAGTGGCATAGCACAGTAAGGAGGTTAAATGCCAACTGGATTTACACGATCTCATTAAGACTTGTCACTAAGAAACAACTTGTTTCTAATCACATATTAAAGTTTTATAAGAAAATGTATCAAATGTCCATTAATATTAAATTCTTGTACTTATTGTTACAGATTTCTAATGAATTGTTGCTCCTGTGGGAGTTGTAAAAATAACACACATTACCGCTACTGCACCATCAACCACGCTGGCGGACATATTTAGAGATTTTAATAAAAGACGACAGTCTGACCAACATCTCTACTGCGAAGCAGATGGCAGCATGTCCCTATGTGTGTCATGAAAGTGGCGCGTGTCTGACATGGGCGTCGATTTCGACGGACAGTATGCTGTCCCAGATGTCATCAGAACCGGACCTGTTGTCCTGACCCTTGACCTTCCCAGATTGTGACAACACTTCTCCCCTCGTGCACTCGGAGAGCGCCCGCCCTCTCTAATGTCTGTGTGTGTTTTCTGATGCGGCCCAAACTTGGGAGGAAAAAGATTTGAATTAATTAAATCTCTCTTCACACTCTAATGTAAAAGAGAGAAATGGTGCAATATTTTCTCCAATTAGGTCCTAAAACATCATAGATATAATTTTATACTTTAAAGGACCAGATTGTCTTTAAATCTTTTTGTATGCCTTTGATTAATACTTATTATTTTCACTGCTGGTTTAAATCTATTCCATAGAACTGTACGTAATTAAATGCACATAAATAAAGTAAATAAAAGTAAAGCCAGTTGTCTCCCAAACATTTTGATTCTTTATTTTGTACCTCATACATTTGTCTAGAATAACTAAAACAAAACACACACAGGATTCCCCAGAAGGATTGAGAGCAGATGCACATCAGGAAAGAGAACCTGCTCTCCTCTTCACTAATATATTCATTAGTGTCATTAACCTTTTTGGCTGCACGGTCCCCCTTATCTAATTATCCCCTTATTACCACTGAACACACACACACATGCACGCACGCACACAAAAAAATCATTATCTGCTGCTTACTCCACACACACACGCATGCACACACACACACACACACACCCCGTCTCCACTTCTGTTACCCCACATGTTGTTTGACAAATGAGCGGTCTCGCCTCATCAAGCACCTGACAATGTAAACAGATGGGAGGTGTAGACAGGGATCTGTGCCAACTCCAACACACAAAGTGCAGAATCCCCAACATATGTTGTAGTTTTTCAAACAACTGTGCTTAGAGCGACCTCCAGATGCACCGCTAACAGGAGGGTGTCTCAAAGTGTCTCCCGAGAAGAAAGTCCCCGATTTAATAAAATCTCCTTCTGTCAGAAGATAAAAACACTTGTATTAGCTCTAATAAATTACATGTAAACACTGATGTCTTTACTGTAAGTTTTAAAATAAATTCTTTACTGTCTGAAAGTGTGCACACAGAGGACAAATAATGATTCAAATTCAATTCATCTCAAATAAAATAAGAGGTTCTTCAAGGAGTTGTTGATGGCTGTGGGAAAGGAAGATCTCCTGATGTGGTCAGTATTACAGCGGTTCTGAAGAGGCCTCTGACTGAAGACGCTCTGTTGTGTGGGACAGGCTGATGAGAAGGATGCTCAGGGTTGTCCTTAATGTTCTTCGTTTTATGAAAAATCCCTCTTTGTACAATATTCTCCAGAGGTCCCAGAGTAATCCCCAGAACAGAATCGACCTTTTACATCTTCACTTTCTCAGTAAGTTTGCTGCTTTTTCCCATTTTGTAATCAGCCTCACTATTGAGCCTCCAGTCCAGTCTGTTGTCAACTGTAAAAGTTATTGTTTGCCTATTTCTACATCCTGTCAAAGGAGAAAGGGATTTTGCTCTAGATGTAAATATATTGTTTGTATGAACAAAATATATAATAGAGCGAACCAAAACTATTAATGGGGGTTAAAGACCACAGCAACTCATGAATAGCTAAAATATGCAAATACATGAGACCCCATTGAAAATGCTTCTCTAACTGCCTGTTTTAATAGTTCAAATATACCCTAATAAGGGCACAGTGAGAATCGGCTGTACCGCATAAGTTAACATCTACAGTCTTCCTTAATTAAGTTCTTAGAGGTACAGCCAATCAGTGCCAAGGAAAATGAACGACACGTCAGGATTGACTGGTTTGCAAACCCTGACATTGTGTGAAGTAGCATTGCTCCCAAGAGTTTCAGCTTTCCAGCAGCACTTTTTTGTTGTTGAATAATTTAAATATGCTCTATTTGAAGTTACGTTCCACTGAAAAATCCATGAATAGGTGAATTTTGAAATACTGAACAGTGAAAAGGTGGGTATCCACTGTATGTATATTTTTATTTGAATCATTTGAGTGATTTTGTGTTTCTGTTTGTGACAGATCTGTTACTGTGATTGCTCAGTTTTCTGTACTTCCAGCCATTTCTCTAATTAGATTCTCTCCCTAATTAGATTCTCAGCCTTCTGGTTTCCACTTAGTTAATTATCAAACATACTTTGTCATATATACTGTATTAGTCATTCTGGCTTATTCTTTTTTGTTGTTTTTATCTTCTTCTTTTTTTAAAATCTTGATCTTGTTTTTATGTTTTGTTGTCTCCAGTTCTTGGTTGTATATTTTTCAATTTTCTTCACATATTTGGGTTTCGTAAGCTGGGCTTGGATTTCTTTTCTCCAAAACTCTTTCAGCCTCATTTCTCTTTGCTGGTCACTATTCAGACCCTCCAGTCCAGACAACACTGACAGTTTAGTGTTTCTGTTTAATTTATAATCTATTATTTAATCATTAAATAAATGTAAAATTGTAACAGCTTTAAAAAAAAAAAAAAAGCCCCCCATCTTGAGGCTATTTGTGTTTTAGATATTTCACACTCACAGGCTCTTTACTCAAAATCCCACCTTTGTTGCCTTTTTGGCATAGAAAACCGAAATAATGCAATAATTCCTTTATTGCATTAAAATTGTTCTTAAAAATAACAGTCTATACACTGTTCTACTCTCTTATTTATTTATTATTTAGAGAACATCTTGAACTTAATAGCATTTGTGAGCTGAAATAAACAAGTAGAAACTTTATAACAACAAAAATGTAACACTGCTTGGTATTGTTTAGAAAGTGGGTTGGGACATTGCACCTGAAACCATCATGGACATTTACTGCTTAAATATACCTCAATTCTCATCATCAATACTCTTCGTATCTTTTTCCACCAGTACAAATGCGACACATAAACCGACCGATTGCACCTCTTATGTTATTTTCACATCACTTCATTATATTCACTCCCTTTAACTTTACTTTCCCAGTTTTAGTATTATGATTCATTTTTTCTCTAAGAAAAATGTTTGAATGGCAAACAATTCATAAATACGTCCTGTAAAGTATCGATAACAGCACAAAAAACAATGAAATTATCAGTCAGAGAGAAAAAGTCGGCAATAACTCAAACTTCCTGAAGCGGCTGGATCTTATCTCTCTTCTTTTTGCCACTTTGTTTATAAATAAAACAGTTCTGGTTGTTGATTTTTTTTCCCCCCAACAATTATTTATGTGTTGCTGTTTTGTTAAATTTCTGCTCCTTGTATCCTCCACGTTAAGGCAGATGAGGAGGTGCAGCTCTGGAGCATTGGATCAGGTGCAGCAGGAGAGCTTTGGTTTATTCTTGGGAGCATTTAAACTGGTCAGCGACTGATAGCGTTTCTCCTCAAAGGTGTCCTGCTTTATTACCAACCTGCCAGATGCAAAAATAAATAAATAAAAAATACATTTACAAGTTTCCACATGCAAAAGAGCCTCTAGTGACATTGTTGAGTCATTCAATTAACAGCAATCTGTTGCATTTTAAGTTTTAAGCCTTCAAAACATTTATGGATTAGGGAGGACATAAATGAATTAAAATAAACCTGGATAAGAAACAGGCAGCGCCTCACCTGGCCAGGTGCAGCACGGCCTCCAGGATGTTGGAGCCGTCTTTGGCGCTGGTTTCACAGAACAGAGTGTTGTATGTCTGGTGGACGGAGGCAGAAATACAATGTTATGATTTATTATGAAGTATTTGTTTCTATTTACTTCCAGTCTGAACATTAAATAGACAAAAAGGATTTGAATATAGATTATAAAAAGATTGTATTAATTAGATAACTCGTTACCATCCCATAAAGCATTATTCCTGACATGTTTATCTGTACCTAAATGAAAAAACCTAACAGAAAGGTTTCTGCATCAACTTTCTGCACATTTCCACTGGTATCTTGATGATTTGTCTCAGGTAAAAGGCTCCAAGTTTTTGAGGTCGGAAGACCCCTTTGCCATCACCCTAATCTTTAGATTAAATAGTTTTGGGCTTAACTGTAATACATGCATATTGTGATAAATACAATTGTATCAACAGACAAATAAATGAATGGATTCAAAAATAAAGTAAAACCTGGTTCATTGAGATTTGTCACGAGCTAAGTGTAATAAAATACTTTTGTTTGTATCTACCATTGCAAGCTTTTGCCCGTAGCTGGTAGGAACAGATTTATCTCCATCTTGCCGAAGATCGCACTTGTTACCCACAAGCATGATGGGAATATCATCATGGGACACATCCTGGGAAAGAAATAACAATTGATGTCATGGTGCAGATCATGAAAATTTAGAAAAGGTGTAGTAGGCTTGTTAAGATTTCAACACAGTGCAACACTGAATGGACATATTTCTATTTTCTTTTCACCGACATCACTCCACAAGCAAAGACCAGCATGCAAAACTCAAAGTTCACAGGACAGCAAAGCACACCAAATACATGCCGTCCATCAAAAACTTACACATCAGCTGCAAATAGGAAGAGAGAAACATGTAGGACCACTTAGTTTTACATTTAAATGAACTTATTGCACACATCAGCTGCAGGATTAAACAAGTTTTGTGAGTTGGCTCAATGTGAAAATGTCTGGAAACAGCAGCGAAGCAAACCAGTGTGTTACCTCAATCATGTCCACCCAGTCTCTAACATTCAGGAAGGTTTTCTCACAGTTGACGTCGTACAACAGTAACACACCATCTGCACGCCTGAAGTAGGACTTGGCGATACTGCGAAACCTGTGAGGACGGCAGCAGCAGAAGAGATGAGGTTCACAAAAACATAAGAAAACAAAACTTTTTCACCGACAGTATAATGTGTCTTTCTTTTCACTCACCTCTCCTGCCCTGCAGTGTCCCATAATTGTAATAAAACTGGCTCTCCATCCACAATGAGTGTCTTCATCTGAAAGTCCACGCCTGAGACCACAGAAAACAAAAACTAACTTAAAATCAAGGTGTCCTGGTTCTAATACAATACTTCTCAGCGCCCAGAGCAGGTTTTAGTTTCTCCAGCTCACCCAGAGTGGTGCTGGAGTTCAGTTTAAACTCGTTCTTGCAGAGGCGAAGCAGGAAGCTAGATTTTCCCACAGCCACGTCTCCGGCTAAGACGATCCTGTAGGCCTTCTCTGAAGTCATGTAGCCGAGGTCAGCGCTTTCTTTGTCGTCATTCTGCAGAGCAAACATCACAGTAACCATCGGAGAGCCAATCAGCTCTGGTCATCCATCCATCTACCCGCTGTTCTTTACTCCTCTACTGATAGGGAAGCGTGTGCAGGAGGGAAACCCAGACATCTGTCTCACCAGTGAC
>NW_015112695.1:587868-592325 GCF_001443285.1 Poecilia latipinna | reverse complement strand
CTTGATTTAAAAGCCTTTTTTAAAAATTTACCAATTATTTTGAGTAGTATATCAATGATTTATACCAAATAAATTTAAGAAAAATTAAGATGTGTTTTCGTTTGTGATTGCATGCAAACTGATCTGTAAACCTTTTAATATGTTTGATTGAAATAATAAAAATAAGGACAGATCCCACAAAAACCCAAGAAGAAGAATAAGCTGACATCATCATATGCGACACTTACACTCCGGTGAGTAGAAATCTGCATCTGTCAAAATGTTTTTGTACTCTAAAACCAAAAATAACTCCAAAGTGTTACGTTATAAAATTACTGATAGTTTTTTTAGGACTTAATGGCAGTAGGACTGTGATACGAATGGTTGAAGACACGTTTGTAACATTTTTATTTTACCGCAAAATATACTGTGGAAGCTAGCTAAATTAGCCTCTTGGAGGCTAATTGTTCCTGTACACTGTACCTGTGCTTAATACGTTTAATTAGCCGTGATAAAGTCACATAATGTTTATAGTCATGCTTGTTGTTGCCACTTTGTAATATTGGAGGGTTGCTAAAAACATCAGTGCCCCTAGGCTGTGATGATCTTTAAAGTTCTGAACCCTGTCTGAATACACTGATTGCAGTTAGGTCATTTTACTTGAATTAAAAATGAACTTGCGTCAGTACAGGCAAATTTCTTTCCTCCTATTTATTGCTGTTGCAAGCCAGATGAAGAGAAGTAAAGAGCTGAGAACCTGATCTTTGAACAGTCAGAGACCATAGCTGAGGAGCAGCCTGGGATGCTTACTGAGGAGCATCCAATGATGACACCAGAGATCAGAGAACCAGGAAGAGACAGTGATAGTGCTTGATCTTGTTCCTGTTTCTCATCCTGTTGTCCCATCCTCTCAGTCTTTTCAGAAGAAGAAAAGACCCAGAAAGACCCAGAAGCACCTCTCCAGCTGCCTCTCCTCCCACTCCGTCATCTGTCTGCCCCCATAGATCGGCCACATCTGCATTCATGTCACCTGCTGACCATGCCGTCTCCTTAAGTCAGGGTGGCCGATAAGAAGAGAAAGTCTAAGTTTTGTTTTCTTTACATTCATCCATTTTCTTACACCCTTGTCCCTAGTGTGGTCAGGAGTGTTGCTGGAGTACACCCAGGACAGGTTGGCAGTCTGTCGCAGGGCAACACAGAAACAGACAGAACACACAACCATACACACACACACACACACACACACACTCACACCTAGGGAGAATTTAGAGAAACCAATTAACCTGACAGTCATGTTTCTGGACTGTGGGAGGAAGCCGGAGAACTCTGAAAGAACCCACACATGCACAGGGAGAACATGCAAACTCCATGCAGAAAGACCCTGGGCCAGGAATCGAACCCAGAAGAAAACTGAACTAGCGACTTAAGGAGTCCAGCCCTAAAATGTCAAAATTCTCACAGAAACAGAAAACCTATATAGACTGTTTATAAGCAAAGACAACTTGTTTTGGGCTTAGTTTCCATTTATGTGGTCAGTGTAAAGTGGTTAAAGTTCATGTTAAACTAATTTGAGAAAATGTGTAAATCCATGTAAAGAAGAGTAAAGTTCAGAAGGATTGTAAAATATGACAGTCACCACACTAGTTTTCAGTTTTCAAGTGTACACGCTTTGACTTAATTTCTTATTTTGTTTTTAAAATTGTTTTTTTTTTTCTTTTTTTTGTTTTTTAGGTTGGTGGAAATGTAGTACCCAAAATCAATCCCTGGGCGTAGAACTAATGCGGTAAGTCTAAAAGTTTAACTAATCCACCCTGTGACAGTACATCCCCACCCCAGTCAAACATGCCAAGGTACAGATGAGTAGATGGGGGGAGGGGTGATAAGGGAGGCAGTGGTCTGCAAAAAATAACCACAGTTGTTTACTTATAAACTTTGTGGCTTTAATTACTAACCTACCAGACTCCTTTCTTTGTATTTGTCTTTATTTTTTATGAGGACAAAAACGGGCATCACAACATGAATCAGTAGTACTTATACCACCTAAGTCACAACATCTTTGGGTGAAACAAATTCATACAAAAAGTCAGCATTTGCACAGAAACATAGAAATATAGAGATAGAACTCCAAATATCGTAATTAGGCCGTTTATCAGCAAAGGAATGCTGATTTTGATGTTTGGACTTTTTAAAAGTGATTCAACACTTATTATTTAACACTGTGCCTTTTATAATTCACATAAGCTGGAAATTAAATCTGAAACTCACTTTTTTCTGTTTTGATTTTTAGACTTTTCTAAGAAACTGAAGCATTACGAGAGATTTTCATTGTTTGTGTAGTGGTAAAAATGACTGCAGTCAGTTTATCATTTAACACTTAAGTCAAGATAATATTGTATATTTAGGACAAAACAAGATGTAAGTACTGGCTGGCATTTGGGTGGATGTAGGCAGAGAACATACTTTGGCTACATTACCTCCTTTTAAAGTCAGGTATACATCTTAGAAAGAGAGATTTGTGAACCTTACAGCACAAAAAATCCACATCCTGATTTTATTGTTCTTTTCTAGCGGAAAAATCTGGGATGATACCTGGGAACCTGCAAGTAAATCCTCTCATGTTGCTGTCCACCAAGTGCCACTTCCTTCAGACAGCGAACAAGTCCTTCCATGATGTTACTTTTTCTTTTTTGTATTACAAAGTATTAATTTCTTTTTTTTTTACTGCAGTTTGACCATTTTACGAAGTTCTCTGTGTAATATTGTTTTCGGCCATTCACTGACATGAATGTTATGGTTGTAATATAGTAGTTATGTAAGCTTATGTTGGGCTGTTTACTGACACATTTTTGTCAAGTTTTGTTAAAGACTAAGTGAGGCTTATTGAGTCACTGCATCAGGCAGGTATTGGGCCTGTATTAAGTCTTGAAATGTAGAACAGAATTGTTTGTAGATTTTGTTCAGTAAATATGACCTAAAGTCTTAAAACCTTTAAACATGGTATTGTACACACTTATTTTTGAGTGTTTTTAATGTTGATGTGGATGTACAAAGTAAAGTCTATAAAAATACATAAGAAAATAAGCACAACTTGATTTTAATATAACTAATTAGAAGTGTTTTTTTAACTCAAAAAGCTATTATTTTAATATTATCTTTTTTGTGTCATGGATTTTGTCAATCAAGACTGTATTTGCAAAATGCTATAATAAAATTGCTTTCAAATGCTTTACTTTTATTTTTAAACACAGCAACTTTAAGTGAAGTTATTGATGAAGAGCATGATAAAAATACGTTGTAATGTCCAGATCAACTGACTGTATTAGAACAACACATTTTAATAAACTTTGTCACAAATGCCATACACAATTTTGAAGAACACACAAAATATAAATTTGCATTTATATATATCTATATATCTGTAGATATATATCAGGACAGGTATATCTATATATAGATATATCTGTAGATATATATCAGGACAGGTATATCTATATAGATATATCTATATATAGATATATCTATATAGATGTATCTATATAGATATATAAATGCAAATGTATATTTTGTGTGTTTAAAATTGTGTATGGCATTTGTGACAGATAGATAGACTTTTTATAAGCATCCCAGCTCCGCATAGTTGGTTCTAGAAATTATTGTACGGCTGATCGGCGGGAATCTGAAATGGAACGCAGCCATCATACGGCAGACTGATTAAGAGAAGAAAGGAACACTATCAGCACATTGTGGGAGGTGGGGGGCAATAAGGTTTTCAATAAGATGACAACCGTATTTGTTTGTAGCCAAATAAGATCAAGGTCAACGATACACTCAGAAATGTTGCTTCAAAATGTAGTGAAACTGTTCGTTTGATACAGAATGAGTCATGATGGGATTTATAAAGACTTTTTGCCTGACAAGCTGGTCGTCATTGTAGGCTGGTCAAGTTTGCCCTGGGGGTTGTCTTGAAGGCATGACGCAAGGTTAAACTGTGTAACAGATTCGTTTCCTACACACTTGTAGAACTGTGTGAAGCTATTATGTGTTTTATTCAGTGTGATCAGTATTTACACATAAAAAAGTTTTATGGAGAAGTATTTTGAATAGCATGTTTACCTGTCTAAGGTTAATTATTTAAGTTAAAGTTTGCAGCTTATTTTGTGTATGAAAGGAAACCCAGATTGAAGTCCTTCAACATTACAGTTTAGTAAATTAATATTGAATCAGTCTGAGTCTACTGTAATTTAAACTACATTAGTATAGTAATCTAAATTATGTGTGATTGACATAGTGCTTTTCTCCTAGAGAAACACTATTTAACATAGTGTTTCTCTGTATAAAAACAATCTAGGGTTAGATTGGGGTTAGGGTTAACCCTAACTCCATCACTAATCTCAAATTGAGTGGTAGAGATGGCTTAAATGCTTTATGAAAGTAATGGTTCAAAGATGCATTTTCTCTAGAATTGAGCTCTGTAGCCC
>NW_015112695.1:574683-583183 GCF_001443285.1 Poecilia latipinna | reverse complement strand
GGAGAGAACTAAAACATGCAGGATGCCGGGCCTCCAGGACCCACTTTGGGCTCCCCTGCTGTAGATAATACAGCAGCTGCAGCTTCATCTGTTGGTGCTGCAGCTCTCTGAGGATGATGCTCTGGAGACCTCTTGGACCTTCGTCAGTTAGGTCACAGGACAAACCTTTAAAGTTGAACATAAATAAAAATAAAAATACAAAATTTAGATGCTTTAACTTTTGGTATGTTTATGCATTACTTATAAACCTACTTTTAAATTTACCTCCTGATAACAGGTGGGAAACTCCTTTAGAGTGTCTTCATAGGATGACAGAGATTTCCAACGATGGTCCATCAACAAAGATCCTCTTTTCCTCTTCCAGTCTCTTTACCATCATGATGTCATCGATTGCCCTTGTTTTTGTGTGAAGACTGAGAGTCTGAAATGCATTTATGAAAAGGACAAATCAACTCATTAAAAGTTTAAATTTGTAAGTTGAGGTCAACACCTGGAGTATCTAGTCACATTATCTGTCAGGTATGATGACAGTATAAAACATATTAGTGTATGTTTACTTACCACTGTGTGATTGTTGCCATGGCAATGTTGTGTCACCGGACAGGATCTCTTCCAAAGACAGAACTTCTGTGTCTGTATCAGTCTTCAAGTGACCAACATCTTCTAAAGCCAATGCTAAGATGTTTTCTCCTTTCTGATCTTGCGATGAGCCTTGGCACAAGCTTTGTCCATCTGTATCTGCACAAACATACACAAACAACATCAACTGTGTCAAAGATGTTTATGCAGTATGTACCAGCAAGGTTATTCAATGCCTGGTCAGTGTTCCTTACCTTACATTCATGGGCTTTGCCATGGAAAATTGAGAGAAATGGCTTCATTTTAAGCAGGTGTTGGAGCTCAGGACAGCTTTTTGTTAGTTTTCAAGATATGGTCAGTACTTACATGTTACATCCATGGAAAAAAAAGTGATTGTCTGTTGGCCAGCCTTTGTTGAAAGAACAAAGCTTATGCAAATATCTCATACTATCTCGAAGAGCACTAAGCAGCACTCCATGTCTACACACCGCTAGCTCCAAGCCTCCTCATCCAGTTTGCTGCTGGATCTGTGAGAGATCTCCCTGGCTGCCCACCACAAAATCTAGAATGCATACAATTCAGTCAGGCAAGCTGTTATTACAGGCTAAAAGGTTACTGTTATTATACATTTACAATCTGCAGTCTTACATTTTTGGTTGATTAGTGTATACAGTCCACAAATGTTCCTACGTTTTCATCCTTGGCAATGAAAAGGTCCTGAAATATAGCCTGTTCCTCCAATCTGAAAACAAAGCAATAAAATACACTTCATGAGGTGTTATTGTCCAAAGGTAGTGAACATCACTAACATATACAAAGAATTGTTATATTTTACACATTTTACAATACCTTGCTGCATTCTTTAAATGGTAATACTTGCAGTTTCCATCCACTGAAACTGAAAGCACATCTGGGGTACAAGCTTGACACTTGAAGGGATCCTTCCTTAACATCTTATCCAACTCATATTATGGCTTCCCGCTCAAAAATCATTTCAGGAAGCTGTCAGCCGAGATCTTAACTATGATTTAAAATGAGAGATAAAAAAAGAAAACATAAAATAGGACATAGGTGTCCAAATACCAGGCATCAAGAATAGGTTAGGTGTCTTTCAAGTTTTAGGTGTTTCTCTGGCACAAAACATCTCACTCAATTAATTTTGATGTTACCAGGACTTCATATGATCTGAATGCAGAATGAATGAGGTGGCACCTCAGCCATTTTATTCAAGTGTGTTTAACCAGTTACACCAAAATGTTGAATAGCATAACCACTCAAGAATAGAGTCAGACGGCCCTTCTGAGATATGTACATCAAAGTACTCACACAGCCAAAGTTGACAGTTATTTAAGATCTACGGGCAGGGGGGGGACGGAGAGATGACACAGTGGGAGGAGAGGCAGTTGGAGAGATGCTTCTGGGTCTTTTCTTCTTCTGAAAAGACTGAGAGGATGGGACAACAGGATGAGAAACAGGAACTGAATCAAGCACCATCACAGTCTCTTCCTGGTTCTCTGGTATCATCATTGGATGCTCCTCAGTAAGCATCCCAGGCTGCTCCTCAGTTATGGTCTCTGACTGTTCAAAGATCAGGTTCTCAGCTCTTTACTTCTCTTCATCTGGCTTGTAACAGCAATAAATAACAGACAGGAGAAAAGAAATTTGCCTGTACTGACGCAAGTTCATTTTTAATTCAAGTAAATGACCTAGCTGCAATCAGTGTATTCAGACAGGGTTCATAAACAAAACTTTAAAGATCATCACAGCCTGGGGGCACTGATGTTTTTAGCAACCCTCCAATATTACAAAGTGGCANTCGGTTTTCCACAGCCTGCTGCATCCTTAATAAATCTGCTACTAAGGACGCAGCCCTGCGTCTCCAATGCCGCATCATGGATTCGTTCACACCGAGGTTACATGCAGCGGCTATCGATCTGTACTGCCAGATGGGATTTATTTAACATCATATTAACTTCTTCGTGTTAACATATTGGCATCATATTAACTTCTTCGTGTTGTTTCCAGGGGTATGAGTGTGAAAGCATTTCTCCGTTGTGCCTGCAGCTAGCATGTACTTGTTCTAAATCAGGGGTCCCCAAAGTGGGTCCTGGAGTTCTGGCATCCTGCATGTTTTATTCTCTCCCTGGTTTAACGCACCTGGATCCAATGATGGCTCATTAGAGGCCTAAGAAAAATATTGACAAGCTGAAAATGTTGTTAGTACCACCAGAGAAAGAATAAAACATGCAGGATGCCGGGCCACCAGGACCCACTTTGGACCCCCCTGTTCTAAATAAAAATCAGCACTTTTCTTTGATTTCCAATTTTGACTTAAAATTATTCACTTCCTGCTAAAGAGCCCCCTGGTGGTTGAAGAAAAATCTACAGAAAAGCCACACCGGGCTATAATCCATGTAAAAAGCCGGGACAAAGTAGCAGCTTATCTCTGGAAAATACGGTACTTCTGCATTCTTTCAGTTAGAAACCCCATTCATACTTTAAGCACAGGATACCCTTCAGCAACTACAGTACAATTCAGCTTCTTCATACATTTTACAGTTGTCATAAAATTCTTATAAACGTCTTGGTTACATTATGTTCATATTTCATCTTTACAATGGAAACTAATTATGGTAAATAGCCTAGACTTGAACAGCCCTTTATCATGTCCAGAGGACTCCAAAGTGATTCACACATTTACGCACACATCCACTCAGTGGTAAAGTGTGGTAAGCTACTGGGTGGCAGTCACACCTGCCCTGGGGCAACTGGTAAAATGCAGTATATTGGTTTTTCATAGTGAATGGAATAGTGCAAGTCAGCCGTACTACTGATAGTCTTTATGCTAATTAGGGAACTTTGTGTTTTTTAGAGTTGATGTCAACATGATACAAGTTGAGTCAATAACTGGTTGCTGTGATCTAACAGAAGCGCAAGCATAAATACTTTTCACCCACTTACAAGCAATAACACAGTAACTATTGCCTAAAAATTGCTTAGACTTAGCATATTAAATAGAAGAGGTTTGAGTTGTCTCCAAAAGTTGCTGGTTTAGAGTAGCAAGATATGTAGACTGGGTTCAAGTTAAACAACTGATGCAAATTCCAGTTTGAATGGTTTATATACTAGTTCACAGTTTGACTCATCCAGTTTTCATTTATAGATGCATTTATTAGGTTAGATTATCAGTTATGATCTGAAACAATAAACAATCATCAGTACAGTAATCATTAATTCAATCATAGGATGAAAGTTTCAATAAAATACATTTCAGTCATCAGTGTCCCAAAAGCATGGGTAAGTCAACATAGTGGATTAAACAGAGCTCAATACGGAAAAAAAACTTCATAACCTCCCCACTGGCCTAATGCCACTGCAGTAAAACTAGCTGCTTCTTCGGAAATGACAGTAAATTCAGCCTGCACCCAGTGTTGACATGCGTGAAGGGACAATGTGCTGCGGCGTCCTCCTTTACACCTTCCCTTCAAAATAAAAGCACACCTTCAGTTAATTTTTTTATTCACACTTTCAGTTTCTTTCTGTGGCAGGCACAGGAGACGTGGCTGGAGCTGGGGTGGTATTCCTCTACACACAGAAGTGTAGAGGAATATAATTATTTTAAATTTCTCCATAGAAGATGGGCGTACCAACCCTCAAGCACATAAAGAAGTCGGATTGCGATTCCGGGGCGTCTGATGGCAGAGTATGGCTTTGCCACAATCTCCACATAGTCCTTTATCATTGAGGTTACTTCACTCCAGTGTGCTGGATCCATAATGATGTTTATTTTCCTTTTATAGCATTCCTCACCTTGTTGCTTGTTGGTCATGATTTGCAGAATGAGGTGGTGAGGCAGACGCTGAGGACCCAGACAGAATGATGAATATGATGATTAATTGTCCACAAACAGTTCCAATTCCAGGCAGCACAGTAGAGCGGAAGGCTAAAGTTTGAAAACTGGTAGCTGGCAAACACAAAACATCTGAAAGGCAGAATAGACACTGATAACAGGCGGGAAACTCCTTTAGAGTGTCTTCATAGGATGACAGAGATTTCCAACGATGGTCCATCAACAAAGATCCTCTTTTCCTCTTCCAGTCTCTTTACCATCATGATGTCATCGATTGCCCTTGTTTGTCTGAAGACTGACAGAGTTTGAAATGCATTTATGAAAAGGACAAATCAACTCATTAAAAGTTTAAATTTGTAAGATGAGGTCAACACCTGGAGTATCTAGTCATATTATCTGTCAGGTATGAAGACTGTCCAAAGGTAGTGAACATCACTAACATATACAAAGAATTGTTATATTGTACACATTTTACAATACATTGCTGCATTCTTTAAATGGTAATACTTGCAGTTTCCATCCACTGAAACTGAAAGCACATCTGGGGTACAAGCTTGACACTTGAAGGGATCCTTCCTTAACATCTTATCCAACTCATATATTATGGCTTCCCGCTCAAAAATCATTTCAGGAAGCTGTCAGCCGAGATCTTAACTATGATTTAAAATGAGAGATAAAAAAAGAAAACATAAAATAGGACATAGGTGTCCAAATACCAGGCATCAAGAATAGGTTAGGTGTCTTTCAAGTTTTAGGTGTTTCTCTGGGACAAAACATCTCACTCAATTAATTTTGATGTTACCAGGACTTCATATGATCTGAATGCAGAATGAATGAGGTGGCACCTCAGCCATTTGATTCAAGTGTGTTTAACCAGTTACACCAAAATGTTGAATAGCATAACCACTCAAGAATAGAGTCAGACGGCCCTTCTGGGATATGTACGTCAAAGTACTCACACAGCCAAAGTTGACAGTTATTTAAATTTTGATAATATAGTTTTTTTATATTATGGTTTTGAGTCATTCAAAGAATTGTTATTCATACCATTGAGCATGACCACAGTGACTGCCTGTCCTGGTTTGATCCTCAAACATTCTGATGGACAATCAAATTCTAACTGGGATCTCCACAGGTACGAATCGTGCTAAAGAGGTTGACATGTTGGATGCATGAATTTAAAGAAAACAAAACTTACGCTTTCTCTTCTTATAGTCTACCCTGACTTAAGGAGACGGCATGGTCAGCAGGTGACATGAATGCAGATGTGGCTGATGACGGAGTGGGAGGAGAGGCAGCTGGAGAGATGCTTCTGGGTCTTTTCTTCTTCTGAAAAGACTGAGAGGATGGGACAACAGGAGGAGAAACAGGAACAAGATCATCACTATCACAGTATTTTCCTGGTTCTCTGGTGTCATCATTGGATGCAACTCAGCTGTGGTCTCTGTTCACAGATCAGGTTCTCAGCACTTTATTTCTCTTCATATGGCTTGCAACAGCAATAACTAATACTGTATAGACAGGAGGAAAGAACTTCTCCTGTACTGATGCAAGTTGGTTTTTAATTCAAGTAAATGACCAATAGCTGCAATCAGTGTGTTCAGACAGGATTCATAAACAAAACTTTAAAGATCATCACAGCCTGGTGCTCTGATGTTATAGCAAGCCTCCAATTTTACAAAGTGGCAACAACAAGCATGACTATAAACACTATTATGTGACTTTATCATGGCTAATTACTGTATCTAAGCACAGGTACAGTGTACAAGTCCAATTAGCCTCCAAGAGGCTAATTTAGCTAGCTTCCACCGTATATTTTCCGGCAAAAAGATGTTACCAACGTGCCTTTGTAACATAGTTAAGATGGTTCAGGTTAAATCCTGCTAAAATGCACCACCTGCTGGTCAAAAGTTGTATTGCATTCATCCTAGAAAGAGCGGGGTATTATGGGTAATCCTCAGAGCCATGAGGATCACCGACGAGGTAACGTGTCTCTGCCATGTGTTAAAGAAATATTATTAATGCATTTTGTGAAGTGTGGTTGTCGTTTTTGCATATTGTTGAAATATGTTCGGTCTGGGTCACGCTAGTTCTGTTATTATGTCGTTTTTGGCGTGTTTAACAATGTTTAGTTCGTGGGAAAGTGCAGTGGGAATTTCCCACGCGGTAACATTTTGGCTCCTCCTTGCAGGAGCTGGTTTATCCCAGACTGACCTCACCTCCATGCCCGTTCTGTGAAATGCAGGTATGTTTTACCAAATCTCCTGTAGCAGATGGTTAGCATGACACTGAGTTTTATATTAACAGTTTTATACAATGATATGGTTAATTTATGTTTCTGCATTGTTCTAAAATGCAAGATTATATAAACTAAAACATAAAAATGGCATCCAGTAAATAAAATGTCAGCATTTTATTTTATTTTTCAGAACATTTTAATTCGTTACTTTGCTTTCTCTGAAAGACTCACTGGTTGTTCTTTTATTGTAAAACAAAATCCACTATACGATCTCTGTAATTTGAAATGATTTTATTGTGGTTACTGTATGATGGGTAATCCTCAGAGCCATGAGGATCACCGACGAGGAGCTGGTTTATCCCAGAGACTGACCTCACCTCCATGCCCGTTCTGTGAAAAAGAAAGAAACAGTTGATACCAACTTGAGCAGCTCCTTGTTGTTCATTGCCACACCGATAGAAGCCACCAGAACCACATAGGCCACACCTTCAACCATTCGCAGCACAGTCCTACTGCCATCAAGTCCTAAAACTACCATCAGTAATTTTATAACGTAACACTTTGGAGTTATTTTTGGTTTTAGAGTACAAAAACATTTTGACAGGTGCAGGTTTCTACTCACCGGAGTGTAAGTGTCGCATAGGATGACGTCAGCTTATTCTTCTTCTTGGGTTTTAGTGGGATCCGTCCTTATTTTTATTATTTCAATCAAAAATATTAAAACGTTTACAGAACAGTTTGGCATGCAACCACAAAAGAAAATACATCTTAATTTTTCTTAAATCATTTGGAGTAAATCATTGATATCATATTCAAAAATAGTTGGTAAATTTTAAAATAGGTTTTTAAATCAAACTAACAACAACCACAACAAAAACCCTCCGGTTTTATACTTTATTGAGTTATTTTTAAATACCGAATTAAAATCTTATGACTGATACATCTGACCTGGATTTGAAGTAAATATTTTTAATATTGTGTTCAAACTAGCACATCAATTGTAAATAAAGTTTTTTTTAAAGAAAAAATGTCCTATCAGCGACAAGCAGCTGTGACCAGCGTTACGAATTGCTAATAACCTACTGAGCCTGCTAGCAGGCAGAGGAGGGACCACCTGAGGCCATTCTGTGGGATGACAACATCCGAAGCGGGTGTCAGGACAGAGTTCTGAGATCGCAGGGAGACGGAGTCGTCCACTTTGGTCAGCGCTAACCAATAGGAACATGTCTTACATCGCTGGCCCCGCCCAGGATGTTCATGTGAGAATCGCAACCAAATAAAGTTGAGTTCAACCAAATAACAAGAGCATCAAAAGAACTTAGACTAAACCAAAGACTTAGGCTGTGGACCAAAAAATTCTGATATGCAAAAATAAAAGTTTCAAACAAAAACAGTGATATAATTTTTTTTTTTTTAAAAAGCGTTTAAAGCAATTTTTAACTCTTACAATTCGATTGAGATTTTTTTTTGTTTGAAACAAAAAAAAAACAAAAGTTTTGATTACAACTCTATTTTTTTGTTTGACGTGATTTCTTTTTTTGATTGAATAATTGTGAAACAAATTTAACTCCATAGTTCTTCATCACATCCAAAAACAGTATTCCTCTTTTTCTCAGCTGTGCTCCTCTATTTTCCTATTCTCCAGTGTTATAGTTTATATTATAACTTAGGAAACAATAACTGAACATTTTGACACACTGATCAAATTCTTGTTCCTGCATAAAAAGGGTAAAAACTTCCTCCATATTTGTCAGCGTACTTTAAACTTATGTTAACATCCTTCCTGCCCTGCAGCCCCTCCTCTTCTCTCTGCCCCTCCTCTCTCTGCCCCT
>NW_015112695.1:508879-573052 GCF_001443285.1 Poecilia latipinna | reverse complement strand
TACCTGCCCAAGCGTCAATATGTGACGAGTTGGGAGTGAGAATGTGTTGGATTGGGAGAGAGGAGGGTTTTTTCCCGCTCTTGCGAGGGCAAATACGAAAAATAAGTAGAAACAGTCCTTCTAACATCAACATCAGACCTACGTTTTTATTCACAAACAAGTGTATGTTGAAAAACTATATTCTTGCCCATAATTTGATAGTTAGACGGCGCACATCCGCCCCCTCCTGCTGGGCCCGGTGTCTCAACAACATGAAGGCAGAGGCACTGAGAATCAGGTCATTATTAGGCCAAGGGCAGCCAGACTAATTTATTTTGCAAAATTATTATATTTAGCTAAATATTATTGTTGAGGTGCACAAGCAGGCCTCCTGACATACAAATTAAAGAAAGAAAAAAGAAACAAGCAAACTCAAAAAGGGCAATAGGAGCATCAAAGATAAAAGGGAAGGGGCTCAATCCCTCTCCACCACACCCCCCCCTTTCTTCTGGACGTACCTGCTTAACACTTTCAACCGTCAAACAGCGAAGAAGAAAAAAAAGTTCCCTCCATTAGCGGATTGCTGCACCAGACTCAAAGCTTTATTTCAATAAAAATGAGGGAAATTCCTCATCTTCAAGCTGGTCAATGTGGCAACCAGAATGGTGCTAAAGTAAGTAACCATTAAGTTTTAAAAGTGAGACCTAAATTCGTTAGGACACCAACTGAAAAGTTACACTTTAGTTTGGGCGGGCTTCTAAATTAGCTTTAGCTAGCTTAGCAGAAAAAGTAAAGGTAAGTGCTAGTAAAACTGCAATCTATAGACATACAAAATGAAATAGCATGTTATATACATTTAAGTTGAGCCCAAATAAAAAAGCTAACTCCTTGATGGAAGGAGGGAAATGGGTTTTTCAACAGGTTTGGTCTGTTTGACACAGTGCAGTGTGAAAGTGAACCGCACTATCTGAAAATGCAACTTTCATCCTCTGTCTCACCGAGTTTATCAGGCTATCAGGTGTACTAAAACACAGTGGCGTTCTAGTGCAAGGCTTACATGCTAATGTTGCCTCGTCACAGGTACACCGGCGAGGGCATGGATGAGATGGAGTTCACCGAGGCAGAGAGCAACATGAACGACCTGGTGTCTGAGTACCAGCAGTACCAGGATGCCACTGCCGAGGAGGAGGGAGAGTTTGAAGAGGAGGGAGAAGAAGACATGGCCTAAGCAGCTAATATGGCGGCTTTGCTCCTGGGCAACATTGTTAGATTTCAGCGTTTCTTTCTTTATTCAAAGTGTCAAATAAACGACTCTTAAGGTCTGATAAATGTCACCAGTTTTGCTTATTGTACAAATGTTTTAGGATGTTTTTCAGGCTTTGCAGAAAACATGTTAAATATTACATTGGATTTTTTTTCTGGAACATAAATGTAATTCTACCCTGTTGCATTTTGAATGTTTTGTACATTGAAGCTTTCATTTTTGTTTTTATGTGGTCGCAATTTTTTTTTTCATTGGGACTGTGATGAGTGTTTTCCTGAATGTTGTAACTCCTCCAGTCCTACCTCCACATTGACCACTCACAATACATTTCTGTAAAGCTGTTTGTTATTTTTCTCTGTAACCCTGACAAGCTGGTACAGAACCCGTCTAGCGACACAGGAGAAGAAAAAGCAGCTATATATAATATCTTGTGGGAACAACTTCATTATAAGACGGTATGGCCAAGAGTGATTTAATTCCCATGTCTCCGGATGGGCTCTGTAAGTTTGTCCATCTTTGAACTTTGTAATTTTCAGTCTGTGATGTATTTAGGATGGTTTCATTGATAGCACTACATTAATAACTTCATGGTATGTTCATAGAGTTTTAGATAAAGGTTAAGCTGTGGATTAGTGATTTTGTCAGTTGAATGCATATAAATAAAAACTTTAGCAATTCGAGAGGATTTCATGTTGAAAATGAAGGAAATAAATCAGGATGTTACAGAGCCAGTGTATAAAGGGCGACATCTGCTGGGCAAATGGCAGCATTGTATTTATCGGAGGGAACTTTTGAGCCCTATGGAATTAAAATCCAGCACATGCGCAGTAACCTGAAACAGTAATAAAACTATCCATCCATCCATCCATTCATACCTCCTTGCCCCTTACAGGGGTCAGGATAAGTGCTAGTGCCAATCTCTCCACCGGACATTCCGGGAGAGGGCGAGGTAGAACCTGGACAGGTTGTGAGGTTACACATAGACAGACAGGACAAACAACCATGCACACACACTCACACCTAGGGACAATTTAGAGAAACCAATTAACCTGACAGTCATGTTTTTGGACTGTGGGAGGAAGCCGGAGTACCCGGAGAGAACCCACGCATGCACAGGGAGAACATGCAAACTCCATGCAGAAAGACCCCAGGCCAGGAATTGAACCCAGAACCTTCTTGCTGCAAGGCAGCAGTGCTACCAACTGCGCCACTGTGCAGCCCGATAAGAAAACTAAACTGATAGAATATTTTCAGATCCATCACATGTACAACAGCTGAAATTGGTGATGATTTGCAGAACTCTGGATCCTGAGGAGGAAATGAAGTTCTGGTCCACCTTTCTGCACCAGAAGCAGAACAACAGAAAGTTCATGATTTCCATTGAAATGAAATCTAAGCCAAACATTTAACTGAGATCTGTTGAGTTATCTCTGCATAAATTAATCAAAAATAAAGAAAAAACTTGTTTGAGAAAACTTTATTGTATATTTTTAATAAATAATTTATGGATAGACATATATTATTTAAAGATGAATTAAGAGCCCCAGAATCTATGGACAACATTTGGGAAATCTTATGACAGGTTATCACTTTAATTCATGAAGATAAACAGAAATGACATAGTTTAAGTGTGAAATGGCTTGGTTACAGCAGAGGTGTTGTCTGTTATTGCGCAATAGCCAGCCCCACCTTAATCTTCCCAATTCTCATGGACTGACTATTGACCAGCTCTCCAACTAACGGGTCGGGAAAGTCTTTAGATCCTGGGGCCTTTACTCCATAGAGAGTCTAGGAGACGTTCTGTGTAAGCTGGTGGCGGGAAGACTCGTCTAGCCTCTAACTGCCTCCGATCCAAAAGTTATCACCCTTTTCAATTATCAAGGCAATTAACTGAGTAGCTCTCGCAGTCACATAACCTCAGTGATCACTTTTGTTAACGGCAGCTCTCTCCCTTTAATAACGAGCACTTGGTACAGGCTAGATACATTTTTAGTGGTTCGGTTTGAACTCCAGGGTAATTATTTATTTATCGCCAAAGAAACCTACAGTTCCACCATTTTCCTGGAACCATGTACATAGATTTGATCATAATTCAGAAGCAACACTAATAATTCCTGACTCCGAATTAGTTTCAATGTCCACAATTGTCAACAAAATGTAATATATATTTTATTAGTAGCTTGAGCAGGGTTAAGTGACAACAGCTTCATTCAAAAGGATTACCAATTACAATTAACAATTTTAGATATCCTGTCACTAGATTCTCTAAAAGGCTTTGGGGAGCAGTTGGACTCATACCCAGTGGATGTAGTGTCCCTTGGCAACAGAGATTTTGAAGTTCTTGGTCAGAATCTTGTCTTGATGAGACGAAAATCCCCTTGAAATGGAACAAAGCAGATCTAGGCCTTTTTATCATTTAGACTCTTTGATCTCAGTCAATCAGTGACCTTTGTCCATTCATCAAGTCCGTTGCAGCAGTGTTGGGGTCTCTGGGCAGAGGACAGCGGTCGAATCAAGGATCCCAGATCTATGGGTAAACGGGTCTTGTCACCTTCAAATAGTGCAGAGCCTTAGCCTGTCCGTGGATTCCAGGGCGCCGTCCTCTGCTGTTGGTTCTTCTGCATCATGTTAGCTCTACTCCGACACCAGGAACAAAGAACCCTTTGCTTCCCCTTTTTAGAGTTTATATATCTTTTGTTTACATGTGTGTGTATGTGGATGGTGAAGATGGTATACATGACAACTCAACCGTTCATGTGGGTGGATCCTATGTGACCACTTAGCCTTTGGAAAACACTTAACATTTCACCCACTCCCACTTCTCTTTACTTAGTCCGCTCAGCCACGAACATCTGTTTACACTTCTCCCTTCTGACCTAAATCCACCGCTTCCCCAGTTACTATCCCACCTGGCCTCGCTGCACACCTGGCCTCGCTGCAACAGCATGTCTCACCCAAAGCCTCCTCTATTGATCTATTATTTCCATTCCATTATCTTCAACCTAGGATCTTTCAGGACAGTTTCATTCATTAAAATCATTTCACAGGTATAATAACTCTCATTTGAAGTTCGATGTAATTAAGTTCAGGCTGCACAGTGGTGCAGTTGGTAGAGCTGATGCCTTGCAGCAAGAAGGTTCTGGGTTCGAGTCCTGGTCTTTCTGCATAGAGTTTGCATGTTCTCCCTGTGCATGTGTGGGTTTCCTCCTAGGTTTGGTTTGGGATCACCAGGCAGTTTTATTAACAAGCCCACTAAAAAAGTTTATAGAGCACAATGTAGAGAGAAAATGGAAATAAAAGAAATGTGGGACATACAAGTGTTTCTAATAAGATAATTGTACAACTCTTTTTATGTTTCACATGATTTACTTCTCTATAAAAATGTGACTACCTGACAGACCACTTTGCAAATTTCATTAAAATTCCTTATGTTTTTATATTTTTCATTATTATGCAGGTAAAAAATAAAAATCTGAAAACTATGTGAGCTGTTTTCAGTAATAAGGTTTTGTGTTTGTGTTGGAACAGAAATGAAAGGAGCCGTCCCAAGGTATAATTCTAAGTAACTTTTCTCAAAAAACAAATACAGTGAAGCATTTATTATTTTGAATCACATTTTTCTGTGTGCTACACACCAGATTCTGGTTCTGTACCAGAACCAGATTCAGTTAGCACAGTTATTCTTATATTTCGCACAATTAAGGTGCATGGAAAGAAAAGTAGGATGAACTGATTTTCTTTAACAGGAAATATATATATAGGTTTATATGTAGCAAATATAATATTAAATTTTATCTGATATATCAGCTCAGACTTATTTAGCTAATATGGAAAAATGACAAGTAGAAAGTAATGAGGTTACCTGTAGCATCTTTCCTGTTTCTTATTTCTGCAGTGTCAAAGTGCAATGAAGAACAGAGCGACGGGTCAGGCTCCTTGCGGCATATATCCTCTCTCTGCATGTCTGATGGATGGGTGTGTCGACTTGTATTTTCTAACACTGAGGCCATAATTAACATCATGAAATGTCACTCACGGTAGACAGAGCTCCTTAAATAATGTCATTGCAACAAGAAAGCATGTAATTAATGCGTAAAGTCAGAGGTCTGCTCTTAAATGAACGCATGCAAACACAGACACATATTCTGCTAATAAGTATCAGTTCTGACTTAATCAATCAAGGATGTGCATCTGATTGGGTAATAAGGTAAAAAGGAGAAAGAACCTGCAACAGTTTCAATCTTATCTTGAAAGAAAGAAAATATGATGTCAGTGTCTTCACCCTGCTTTCCCTTCAAAAAGTAATCATCTCCTTTAAGCTTTTCTATATTTTGCCACATTACAACCACAAATATTGGCGTATTTTAATAGCCTGGAATAAAGTGGTGCATATAAGCATAAGGAAAAGGATACGTGTTTTCTGCCTTTAAAACAAAAACGAAAACTAAAACAAATAAAAACCCAAAAAGTGTGTCCTGCATTTGCACTCGGCTCACTTTACTCTGATACCCCTAAACTAAATCAGTTCAATAAGACATGCTTTTAGTTAACAGAGTCCTCCTGAGTTTAATTCAATCACATTAGAAATCCAGGCGAAAGGTCAGGGAGAAAGCAAGAGAATATTAGGTTGCCACTATAAGGAATTTGGGACGTTTGTGAAATTATCTTCTTGATTACTTGAACGCATGAATAAACGATACGAGTAATAAAAACCAAGCCTTTCCACACAAATGCCAAAGAATAAAATAACATCTCTGAACATTTAGCAATCAACAATTTTGATTGTTTACAATAAGACATGTTGCTTCTGACAGCTCTTGTGTATTTTTATTGTCGTCTTCTGTCACCGTGCTGCCGCTAGCTCGCCACCAGGGGGCTCCCTCAGCTCTCTCCTGCGGCTCCACCTTGCGGGTGTGTCAGCACACACCTGCAGATCATCTGATCAGTTCCAGGAGTATAAGAGGAGCCTCCAGCCAACACTTGCACTTCAGAGTGTTGATCCTTGTGGTAACTGAGAGCCATTAGAAAGCCTTGTGTTGCGACACGTTCTTGTTCTAATCTCACGTCTCCTCGTCTCAGGTTTGATCGAGCCCGGAAACCGGATCAAGTCCGGGACCAGTCGAGCCCGCTAGCAGGGATCTGGATCTCCTCGCCCTGGGTGTCCTGACGCAGCGAGCATCACCAAGTCAGCTTCCCTCTCCCTCTGCCTCCCCGAGCAGACATTCTTCGGACCCCGTAAGCCCAGCACGTTATTCCCGGCCTCGTATACTCACCTCTCCGGATCTGTCCTTTCAGAACCCAACCCGGACGCTTCTGACCTGCCTGCTGTTTATGGTTTCTCCAACTCGTACCACATTATTTCGCTTGTAAATAAAACCCCTAATCTTCAGTCTTCCTGAGTGTTTTGCTGCATGTGGGTTCGGAACATTCCTAAAACCATGACAATTTTCTTGCTTTGCATTGTATCATATTAGCGGCAGCATTTTCATATACGCCGCATCAGGTTGAGAAGGCAGGACTGTATTTAATAGTGTGTTCCTTTCATGTATCCACTGCGCTTTCCTGTTCTCGACTTCAATAGGCATAAAAGGGCTTTAATCTGCTCGCTGCAGCCAGCAGCAGCTCATATGTCCTGCACGCTGTTGTTCTTGAAGAGATAAGCCCTGATGTGGACAGAATTTGAATGAAAACTTCAAATGTGAATGTTTGCAGAGAAAGCAGGATTATAGTTGTTTGAAAGCCTAATAGAAATATCCAAAGTTTAATACCGCTCTGTTTCTATCTAACGTATTGTTTTAACAGATAAACAGACATTAGGGTGTCTTAAGAGTTTGTGTATGTTTATCTGAAAACTTGAATGAATAAAAGAAACCAGATGGAGACAGTTAGGCGTTATAATCACTTTATGCACATTTTGCAGAAACCATGTCAGGGAGGACACAACAATCATCACACAAGTCTCTGAATAAAGCATTTAAAATAACACTTGTGACTAAAACATAATATATGTCCTGATAAATATCTGAACAGTCTTTAGAGTAAAAACTTCTTATGGGGAGGCACAATATTGTTACCACCTTTACAGTTTTTGCACACATGTTCAATTTAAGGCAAAACAGTCCAACGAGAGTCAAAGGACATTATTAGGAAACTTGTTTATATATATATATATATATCTAATCTGAAAAATTAGATTAGAAATGAATTAGAAACATTTTCACACATACTATCACCAGAGAGGATTCCTGCTTTTAAAGTGAGACAATGGTATGATTTCATATTGTTCTGCTTTCTGTGTTGCTCAGTTACATTTTGTGGGATTTAACGGAGAATTACACCTTTCTTTTTTTTTTAGGATAAATTCAGCAACAGTCCTTCCTAATAAATTATTATACTTCAGAGCCAGATCATAAAATACAACGATGTGGTAAAAACTGTAAATACCTGTCAACCTGTTTTGGGCTTTGTTGCATTGAACCTAAAAGTAAATACAACATTTGGCCCCAGAGGTGATCAAATTTAATGCCCTTTGTTGGAAAGTAATGCCATCAAACAAGTAAATAGTGGAGGAAGTGCTTCTTAATTAAATAAATAAACTATTATAATTACAATCTAAATGTTACTCTCCTTGGCAAACTGTAATATGGGTGCATGACAAGGAATTAAATCTTCAGTAATATATTACATATTTGATACATACAGAGTGGTATGTTTTTGAACATTGGATTCTAGTCTTAATTATCATGGCTTACAGCTAAAAAAAAAAAAAAAATCCAGACATCTGCTTCTCATAAAATGAAAATGTCACACAAGTTTAATTACAGTATGAGTGTTAACATAGAAATATTATGTTATGACACACACAGCAGTGGCAAAGATGGCTAACTTGACAAGTGTTTAGCAAACAGTACTCGACTCTTTCCACAAGGAGAAAATGCCACACAAATGGGTTTATAAAGAAGCTGGCTGGTAATAAAGTCCTGTATATGTCCATGGAAAGTTAAGAGAAAGGATAAACTGAAGTAGTGAGAGTTGCACTGATCAAAGCTTCAAGAGCCACCACGCACAGACACATCCAGGACATAGACTCTGGAGGTCTGTTGATCAGAGACGTTTTCATTTGGAAATCAAGCGCTCAGATTATGTGCCTTTCTACTCTTTCAGAATCTAAGTGACTTGAAGTTTGGTGGGAAGTTTCCACAGCCAGTAATAGTTTGAAGAAACATGTCGTCTGTAGATGTTGGTGGACTGACGCCTATAGGCAACACAGCCATTTACCAGGACATTTTAGAGAACTTCATGCTTCAATTTGCAGCTGCTAAGGCAGCCTGGGTGTCCATAACATCGTAGCAGGGCCACATTCTGATCCCTCTGCGTTGATGTAACAATTTATGCAAAGGGACTAAGTATTGAGAGCATGTTTAGTACAGTTTATGGGCATACTTTTTTGGTAAGCCAGAATTAATGGAGTAAAATCATTTTGTGGTTCTATGTTATATTCAAATTTCCTGAGAAACTCATTTTGGGGTTTTCATTATTTCCAAGCCATCATCCTCAAATAAAAAAGAAACAAACACTTAAAATATCTCACTCTCCGTGTAATGAATGTATTTATGAACTCACTTTTTTATTTCTGAAATAAGGTAACTTTTCAATATTGTCTAAATATTCTTGTTGAGATGCACCTGCATTAATATTAAAACAGACCACAGAGCATACAACAAACTAGTATCACACGAGAAAATAGCCATATTACAGAGCTGTGGACTGTGTGGGTGATGCAGGTAAAGATATAGCTATTGCTATCTTAGATCCTCAAATGTAGCAGCATTCAACTTTCCACCAGTCTGCTGTGAAAAAGCCATCCGACGTGTTCAACGTCACCACCAGGAGAACAGTCATGATGACAGGTCACGTTGGGGTTCAATCACAAATTACTTGAAACTGTGGTTTAATTAAGGAGGAGTTCACAAGCACACAGAGGTGTTCGTGTCTTTCTGCGACACGGCGGCCATGTTGAGGCTGTCTGCATGGACGTCTGGGATGGTCCTCTCCGGTCTCAGACACACAGCCAGCCTCTGTGGGAAACGAGTCGACGACCAGAGGTTTTAAAAGAGGCTAGTAAACTAAACACACGAGAAATTGTTTTATTGTTTTGGGTTTTTCCCTTTTAATCCACAAACCTGTTTGAGAGAGCCAGGGGTCCACACCAGCTTGTAGACCATGTACATGGGGATCCACATGAAGGAGGAGAAGCCGATGACGTAGCCGACTGTGATGCTCCAGTCTGGATACTTGTAGTCGAACAGTGTGAGGGGAGGCGTTTTCAACAGAGAGCTCACTATGATGTACTGAGAGGAGTGGAGAGAAATTACACTTCAGTGTTGGAAATTTCATGCTCAAAAGTTTTCAATCGTGCTGATGAGTTTTGTTTTTCGTGGTTTCCCCAAACTATCTTGAAGGCCTGCATGCATTTTTTGTTTCTTTGCGAAAAGCTAATGCTTGTTCAGATCGAATAGAAAGTCGATGGTTAAGTCCTACCATGGATTCTCAATGAAATTTAGCTGTGTACTTGCATCCATCACATGAATATTCTTCGATCTGAACTCTTCCGGTGTGACTCTTACTGTAAATGTAGGGTCATTGTGTTGCTGTTACAGCTTTTTTTTTTCTCAGGATTTTCCCTGTATTTAGTACCATTCATATTCCCATCAGCTTTAACCAGCTTTCCTGTTCACACTAAGGCAAGGTGATCCATGATGATGATGATGATGATGATGATGATGATGATGATGATGATACGATGTGTCTCCATGAGAACGGTGTGATCATGGAGACATTTTGCTTGTAAGTTGGATTGGGTGTCATCTGACCTGCTATAAACATTTCTACAAAAGTTTGTTTCACTTTATCCCAGATCTGAAAGTTATATTCATGCCTCACTTTTCAGGTTTGTGCTAGTATAACATTTATAACATTTTGAAAGTTATGGATCCTTTCCTCTCCGCTTTGACATTATCTCTCACTTTATGCTGGTCTTGTATATATAATCACAGTAAATCCCACTGAGGATTGTGGTTGCAAAAGGACAAAATGTTAAAAGAGTTAAAAGGGTATAAACATTTTTGCCATTCATTGCAAATGTTATTCTTTAAAGTAAACTAAATATGTACATAAAAGAACGACGGATGCAAACAAAAAGGAGACGTATCAATCTGAGAGTAGAAAATGAAGGCTGACGTTTGTTTCAATGTGGGAAAAGAGGAGTGAGGAGTTTAAACTAGAGAAGAGTTTATTTAAAGGCTGCTGGTCCAGGGAGTATTTGATGCTACAACAAGCTTTTACTCATATCTTATCTACTGTATCATATCTCTGGATCTCCTCAGTGGATGATGCTTATTTGCCATTTCTTCCCTTCAAAATAAATACACATTAATGTGTTCTCATTGTGCCAGTCCCAGGTATATGCTACTGTTATAAAAAATTAGTTTTTATCTTCTTCTCTTACCGCGAGAAACGCAGGACTTATAGCAACCCAGCACACTCTCCAGAACAATCCTGGGGCTTGGCCGAGCATCGCCTGAACATCGTTGCTAAATCTTTTAATCCCTGAAACCAGAAATGACACACAACGTAATTCTTACAGACAGTTATCAAGAAAAACACACAGAAAAAGAGAAAATGTCAAAGCGTCTATGTTTGTACCATAGAACCAGGAAACTGCAATAGCTTCAAGGAAACCCACAGCAATGATGGAGCATCCTACTCCAAACTCCTCCAGCAGCTTCACCACATAGGCGCCACCCTATATGTTCATGTCAAAGTTGTGAGTTATATCAACAATTTTATCTTCTGGAAGGGCCCCGATTTTAAAACGGCAGAGAGCTGGAACTGTCATGTTGAGTAATGAGATGACAAAATGTGTTCAGAGGAAAACTTACATTTGTGAGCGTGCTCAGAGAACCCAGGAAACAGACGACCACCAAGCACAGGACAAAAAGCTCACGTCTGTGAGAGAAATAATCTGGGTACTCATCCAGCACAGCGGTGATGATTGCCTCTAGCCCTCCAAACTAAAACACACGCAAACATTTCTATTAGAAAATTCATAAATTATAGTGACCGCCAATAATCAATCAGCTCTTGGACTTTTTAATTGGGATTTTAATTGGGAGATGGCAGAAAAATGGTACACGGTTTTAAAATTGGGCATCCGAAAAAGTGTGACAGTACGTTGAATTGAGGCCCCATCCCTCTGTTATCCATCAAATCTAGAGCAACCATTTGCATTCAGCAATGGCCTATTTAGAAAGTAGAGTACTGTTGTGTTTACTCTCAGTACTTTTGTTGCACAAATGGCCGTTTGTGTATTAACAACATTATGAGACCGTCCAGATTTCATACCGTGCTGTCGAGTCCCAGTGTGATCATCATCACAAAAAAAATTATAGCAAAGAAAGTGGACCCCATCATGTTTGCAATTGCTTCTGGGTATGTGATGAAGAGTAGACTTGGCCCTGAAATAAAACATAATAACAACAGGAGCAAGGCACAGGTTAGTACATGTTGAATCAGCTGATTTGATTTTGACTTCTGCATTTTCTGACCTTTGTCTTTGGCCACATCCTCGACCTCGACCTTCCTCATCTCTGCCATGTAGCCCAGCACCGTGAAGATCACAAAGCCTGACACAAAGCTGGTCAGGCAGTTCACCAAACTGGTAACAATGGCGTCACTGTTGGAGGAAGAGCACAACTCAAACGCACAGTCGTTATTGCAAGTGCTTAAAAGTTAAAATAAAACTAGAAAAAATAAAAAAAAACAAATGTTTCAACGTTATTTAAAGGCAAGCACACATAAAAAATTTAAATGTAAAACTAAGTAATTTAGTTTGTCACTTGTTACTCTTGCATCCTTACATCTGATTGGTTAACCTGCGCAGATTGGCCCCGCCTACTGACGTCATCTGGGATTTAGATTAAATAAATTCATGAGGTGGTGCTGCGTTTGACCACAGAATAATCAAATAAATGCTAAAAAATACTACAGGGTAAATAACAGTAACAAACATTATTGCAATGTTTTTTCTTTTTCTTTTTTTAATTCTGTATCCCCAAATATAAAAATATTAAAAATAAACTTTTTACTGAATTGTGGGTCTTCTGGAGCTCGACACTACAAGCAAAAATCCTGCATATCTGTCCTGTCAAAAAAAAAAAAAAAGAGAAGAAGAAGAAAAGCTAAAGGTCTGTTTGTTATTATTGTGGAAACAGACCTAAATCAATTATAATGCAAATGATTACCTCTCTGAGAAGAGATGGATTATACTTTTAAATTAATAGCTTCCAGAGGATGTTACCCTCCGCTGCAGCATCTGGTTTAATTCATGGTAGTTATATTCCTTTACTTTGCTGCATTGGGTTTATCTGCACAGCACACACACACACACTTGGTCATATGTTAAATTTCACACACTGTTACTCTGTGTGGATGACCTTTAAGTGTTTCAGATAGAGCGCAGCTGATGCATGATGTGCATCGGTTCTAACTTTGTATGGAGACTACCTGCTTTTTTCCAGCGGTAAAACACAGACTCGTGTGACTCAGAGGGTTAATGGTCATTGGACTTTGAGGAAACGTACCGATAGCAGTTATTTGTAAAAGGGTTGTAGCTGGAAAGAGCCAAGAGAACGCCGAACCCGGGACCCAGAGAGAAGAAGATCTGAGCAGCAGCGTCCACCCACACCTGGAAAACAGACGCAGACACTTTTCAACCCTTCCTTGAGTCTGCAGTCTGGGATGCTGCAGGCTTTCATGTGTTAACCATGAAAAGTCATTCGTTACTTCCTGGCCTTTTAGTGACTTAACGTCGTTAAAGTTCCTATTTCTCTACATTGTGGTCTTGGTCACTCAATGTAATTCTGTCAAACTGAAAGATGTGCCTGTCAGAGGAAGGCCGAGCTGCTGCACAGCTGCATGCATGGAGATCTGAAGAGCATTCGGCGGTAAAAAGGGGAGAACAGCGTCGGATATCCGTAAGCGAGGGAGAAAAAGGGGGGAGGGCTTTGTTAGTGGGTAGAAAATCTAAAGTAATTATGCATCTTATTATTCTGCTCTGTGGTTTATTTATGCATCTCATTTCATCTCATCCATATTCGCTTCCAAACAAAGCGATCGCACAGGTTTGGTGAAACAGCAGCGAGCTGGATGAAGAAGAGGACTTTTTTTATATATAGATGTAGGAGATATAGACAGGCAGATTGTCAAGAGGCTGGTATCTATCCTGGCGCCATTTTCAACAAATATGTTTAATAACCCTCCAACAAACTTAAAGCTGTTCATTTTGTAAATTTGCTTTACTTTGAAAAACACACAGAATAGTTTAGGCTAGTAAATGTTCAGTTTTTCTGCAAGTTCTTCTGTTACTCACTGATTGAGGGCATGCCAAGGTTTTATACAAGCTGTAAATGACAATTTGTTCTTTGTCTGCTCGATTAGATAAAGCTTAAATAACAACTAACATTTAACAGGTTTTTCTCTTATTATACAGGAATACTGCCCCCAAAATAGAGTTTTAAAAATAATCAAGAATAAATTAACAGATAATCTCATATGTCTTTTTTTTTTTTTTTTTTTAGATTTTAAGCCTACACATTAAATAAATTAGCATAGGAGAAAAAAAAATTATTTTACAATTACAGCAGGGTTTTAAGCTGATGATATGGGTGAATAATAATTCTAACATATGAGAAATATGGGTTAAACTGGGTGTTTTGCTTTGGATAACGTACACTGGTCTCCAGCAGCTTGTCCCACTGTGGTTTCAGATAAAACACCACACCTCTCCAGGCTCCTGGCAGAGTTGCACCTCGAATCAGCAGGATGAAAAGCACAATGTAAGGCAAGGTGGCGGTGACCCACACAACCTGACGGTGAGCAGAGAAAATGGCAGAGAGTGAGGAACAGAGAGATGTGAAAGTCTTTATTTTAGCAACTCAAAAAGTGAAACTGAGTATTAGCGTTCACAGAAACACAGAAACAGGAGAAAAAAAGGATGTACTCAATAGTTGATGGTTTGCAGTATCAGTGCAGCATGGCTGCATGCTGTCGACCTCTGTGGGGTTTCATATCAGTTAAATCAAGCACAGAAACACACAGGTCACTGATGCAGGTTTTGATACTTTTGGCAGTGTGGGCAGATGCCAATTCCAGTTGGACATTTTTTTTTTTATCGGTCTTCATAAAGCTTGTCTGGAGAAGGAAACATGAACTGTGAGCTTCTGGACCGACACCAGAAGATGACATGGTACACTAAACCATCACTGAATGTGGAAACTTGGGTTCTGTGTCTCTCCACTCCTCCAACAGACTCCTGGGTCTTAATCTCTAAGCAAAATGAAAAGTTTACTCTTCAGATGAAGTCCTCTTTCATCTAAAGAGGACTTTGGACCACTCCTTGTTCTAATTAGCCCAAGACATTTCTGACACCGTCTCTGCTTGTCATTGATGTCCCAGATTTGTCTATGTGAGGTGAAGCTTGAAGCTCTGACTTCACTTTGGGGACCGCTCTAAAATGTTAGGAGGGTTTTGCTTCACAATCTTCTCACAGCAGAGGTTATCCATGCTTCAAATGCACATTTTCTTCTGCCGTTTTGTTTCCTTCTACAAAACTTTCCATTTATATGCTTGGATACTGCCAATTGTTTTGATTGGCATTCATAGCCACAATAAAGGCCTAATTATCAAAATGAAAAGAAATAAATACTCTGCAGTACATCTATGTAAGATGGGATTAATAAAGTATATTTGTTCATTCATTCCTACCTTCCCTGAGGTTCGCACGCCCTTCCAGAGGCTGAAGTAAACTATAGTGAAGATAAGAAAGAGGCAGAGCAACAGCTGCCAGCGAACACCCCCGACATCTCTGAGTCCTGATGACTTGTGGATTTCAAGAACGTTCCTCCTGTTGAGAGAAAACCCGCGTCTCATCAGGCTGTCAGCAAACAAGACAAGAAGGGCTTGTGGATAAAAATAACCATCTGGCAACATTTGTGAGAACTGTTACAGTAAAAGCTATTTATGCTCGCTTATGTGGTTTCTGTTACTCACACTTACATGCACTTACGTGTAAAATTCCTCTGCCGGAGACCTGGAGGAATTTGTCCAAGTCACATTGTCCACGCCAAAGTAGTTGGTGCAGTCGGGGGTGTTCCAGGCGTTATCGCAGTTTGTCCAGGGGAGGATGCTGGAGAAGGAGGAGTAGAAGTAGAACAGGGCCCAGGCGATGATGGTGTTGTAGTAGAAGGACACGTACAGAGCAATGACACAGATGGCATATCCTATTCCTGAAAGACCAAGTCACACATCACAAAGTGTTCCCACTTCTAGCTTTTGCTTTGTAAATAAAAATGCAGTGATTAATTATGGGAAAGGTTCAATCAAAGGGACTTTTTTTTTTTTTTTGTCTTATCTGAATACCTGCGTTAAATCAGCCTTACCTTTGAAAATGGGACAGATGTGTTTCCATATGGATATGGCTCCGGTTCGGTGGAACTGCCCGAGAGCCAGCTCCATGTAAAACAGCGGCACGCCACCAAAGATCGCCATCAAAATGTAGGGGATGAGGAAAGCACCTGAACGCATGCATAAGAGAAGATGCTTTAATGTCTCAGCTGAAAACAACAAATATATTTTAACACATGACTTCAAAATTAATCAAAAACTGATGCAACCACAGAGGAGCCACAGAAAGAAATCAAGAAAGAAAAAAAGAAACAAAGAGAGAAAGAAAGACAACATCTGAAAGAAAGAAATGTCACATCACTAATTACCTTGGTTGAAATTAATTGTTGATGCAAACATTTAAAAAAAATAAATAAATATAGCTTTACTATTTACAATTTGGTTGCCTAAAATGATAGTTCTAAATTGACCCTTGTATACAAAATGAATAATGAATTTTATCAAGTTTATTTTATATAATTTTGTTCAAATTATATATTTCTCTTGAAATATAGATATTTCAAGAGATGAGCCAGTAACACAGACAGAATAAAAAAAAAGAAATTAACTCTAAATGTAAAAAACAGAATGTTTGTTTGTTTGTTTGCTTGTTTGTTTGTTTAAATGCCTTTAATTTGTATTACTTTTCCATATTAGATACGCCTGCTTTGGCACCATGGACAGTTCCTGCTAGTTTTTTCTGAGTAGTTTTACATTATTTAATCTATTGGTTAAATTTATTATTATTATTATTATTATTATTATTATTATTATTATTATTATTATTATTATTATTATTATTATTATTATTACATGTTAAACAAGTAACTGACTTTACAAAAGTAGCTTTAATAACCTGGAAGGTAAATTACATCTTAAATCTCTTACCGCCACCGTTTTGATAGCAAATGTAAGGAAATCTCCACACGTTGCCCAAATCCACCGCGAATCCGATGACAGACAGGAGAAAGTCCATCTTCTTGCTCCATTTGTCCCTGGAGTCCGTCTGGGTGATAGCCGGCACCGCCGCGGCGTTGTTGGCGCTGTAGCCGGAGTTCGGAGAGCCGTGCTGGGGCAGAGTGCCGGCCATGACCGCAGAGTCCTGTTCGGGGCAGCGGACTGTGAAAAGTTAGAGAGAGGAGCCGCTCCAGAGGAGAGGAGGACGCTGCTCCTCAATCAGATCACAAGGGCCGAGTGGGAGGAGTTGATGGAGCTGCGGAGGAGACGTGGAGGTACCTGTTGGTGGACAAAAATGAAACGCTTTCCTTTCTGGTAGAGCTTCTTGATCAAGTTGATCAGTTCTCCACACTGGTGTTGTGGTGAATGTTTTGAGCTGATTTTCATAATTACAGTATCCTTCAAAAGTAAAGGGAAATTATACATGGTTTTTATTTATTATTTTTTTTTTTTTCAAATGTTTTATGCAGGTAAAAACATTGAAAGTATGCTTTGGATTTAGTCTCCCTTGTTCAGCTTATCCTTAAGATGTGTCGTTTTCATTTTGTCTTCTTTGCAAAATAGCCCAAAGTCAGAAAAAAAAAATTGGTTGGAGAGCATCTGCAAACATCAATTTTGAAATAAAAATAATAATTGTATTTGATCTAAACCCATTCATTTTAACTCTGGTTGGATATTAGGGCTGTTGGTCGAAGGTGAACCTGCAGTCTCAAATGTTTTGCAGCTTTTAACCAGTATTTTTATTCTTTTTAAGGATTGTCCTGGATTTATATCCATCCTCCTTCCCATAAACTCTAATCAATTTCCCCAACTTGGTTGAAAAAAAGTGTCCCCATAGCATAATGCTGCCACCACTATGTGTTACTGTGAGGAAGGTGTGCAATGTTAATTTTTGATGTTTTACATGTAGGTCAATATTGTTTTGACCAGAGCACTTTTTGTGCTTTGTCTCTGCAAACAGGACTTCATGCGGCTTTCATAAAGACCCACCTGAGGTGTGAATCTCTGCAGCTCCTCCAGAGTCAGTATGCAGCTTCTGACCAGCCTGTCAAATTAGGTGAATGACCGTTCTTTCTTAAGTTTGAATTTATTGCTTGAATTTTGGATTTTAACGGATGGCTTGGACAGAAAAAAAAAACCAAAACAATCCATTAAATATTTTTACAAAAAAAAAATGTCTATTTCTTGACCTTTTGACTTAACTTTAAGCTGCCCCTCAACAAAGCAAAAAGGTCAAACTAAACAACAAATTTGAAAAAAGATAGAAAGTGAAACAAATGAGATATGTTAAAATTTTTAGGGAAACAAGTCCAGTGAAAAATGATGATCAAGTTTAAAGTAAGTGAACTGATGATTGCTCTTTCAAATATCTCGCCATCCTGATGTGTATGTGGTTTGGTGAAAACACCACAATTAAATCCCAGCAGTTCAGCTGTGAGTAGACTAAAAGACTACTGACTGGACACTGTGGGAGCAGCAATCTTGTGTGAGCAGGAAGTAACAGAGAAAATGGATATGACCCAGTATGAGATAGGAGCAGAAGCATCCAGCTTCGTCGGGGAATTGTCACTTAAAAGGCCAAGTGGTAGCCAAACTGTCTGGACCGGTGTCACGTGACTGAAGATGTACTGCCACCTGAGCCAGGAAATGATGAAATTATGGTTTGCTTTTCACTAATTTTAATACAAAGATACTTTTAGATTCCTGTCTGGCTGTGTAGGATAGGTAAACAAACAACCGAGAAAACAAAAACGGCACAGGTTGTGGAGCCAAAATGCAAGGGTCCCTGAGGGCCAACAGCATCACAACATTTTAGCTCCACAGCTTGTATCACTGGCCTTCTGAAGCACACCGCCTTGTCGGTGTGTGCTGGCATACACGGCCAGGAGAACATCAGATTGACAGCAGCTTGTATCACATGCCCTGCTGCCTGTTGGAGCCCGTCGACTCTAATCACACACGGACAGGTGAACGTTGGCCCTGCCCACCGCACTGCTCCCTGGCAGGTTGGACTGCTGGACTTTTATAAGTGTGGCGAGGTAATCTGAAATGCATCTAAAATGTCACGCTGAGGTAACAATGTAGTTTTCCTCTGTTCTGTTGAATGGAGTTCAGACTTCCCTCTGTTTACGCAGTCAGTCCTTCTTTTTCCTTTACTTCTAATTGCATTTCAGAAATTCATTTTACATTTTTTTTCTTCATTACAGAAGATTTCTGAGTGCATGAGTTTGTTTCAACCCCGCAGCTTCTTTCTGCAAATCAACAATGTGCTGCTCTTGCGAAACCTCCCCATCAGTGTATGCAAAAAAAAAAAAAGTGTCAAATTCAGTTAAAAATGCACCTCATAAGTGCCGTAGTGTCAGAAAATGGAGGCTGGAGGGACAGGACAGAAAAGGGTTTGGAAGTGAATGCTCCAGGAGGCGTAAACACTGAAAGTCAATGACTGCAGTGAAACCTGCTAGGTTTCCTCGGGTAGAAAACTCTTTTTCACTAATTTGAATGATCTATTATGACCTACTGGAGGCTTAAGAAGACATGCATTAAAGAATGAGAAGCACCGATCTGAAAGCACCTTCTACGTTATAGTAGCTCCTTTGGTGGCTTCATCTAGGAGAGAGACACTGCTAAGCAGATCAGCTTTGAGGCAGTTTTCAAGACGAAAGAATGAAAGCGAGCATTAAGTTAGTTTCAGTAAGAGGTCAGCCAATATACAACAGAGACAAGGTTAAACTTTGAAAGACAGTGTAATGTGTTTTGTACATGGAAGAAAAATATTGCAAGATGAAGAAGCTCCTGTAAAGCGTCAAAAACTGAAGGAAGATAAAATATAAAGTTGAAATTACAGCAGATAACTCAAAATTTAAGGAAGGAGGAGGACGCAGTAGAGTAGTCAGAGACATTGTGAAATTACTGTGGAATTATGTGTAGACAAAGGAAGATGTTTAATTAAAATAAGAAACATATTTTTACTTATGATAGAGTAACAATCTGAAATTTAATGAAGTTTAAATTTGCTTTCTACTTAAAAAAAAAACAAATGTGTTTATTTAAACATAAAAAAATATATCAAAATCATCCAAAAATCAATGTTAAACCACAAATCTATAAACTGAAATGTGGATTTTTTTTTTTACAATGTACAGCAGCTGTTACATGCTAACTTTTAAGGAAACTCCGTCTCCTTTAATCAATCTCTAAATGGCTGGAATTAAATTTTTTGTAACATTAATTCCTCCAAGAACAACGCTGCAGTTCAGGATGGCTGAAATGAAACATTTATTTTTCTCCTGAACAGAAACTGGTGATGATTTGAGCCAAAAGTCCTGCTATAAGATTTAAACAGAAAAGCTTTTATCCCCAATTATCTGAAACCGTAGCAAAGTGACATCCCAGACAGGGAATCCTGGGTCAAAGATGATTATGAGGTTAACAGAGGGAAAGAGGACTCTGGCCTCACTGCTCTCAGTCTGTCATGTTCTGTTATCCCTCCGTCTTTTCACCACCTGATTCACCTGACAGCTCAGACCTGCAGGCAGAACCGGACCGATCACCCCCAGACATCACACCGGAGTTCGTTGGAGCTTGTAGCAGCTTCTCTTGCTCAGATCGTACTTTACTGAAAATGCTCTCATTCATATGCTGTACATATGTTTAAAAGATAAGCAGTAAAAACTCCAGACTGTTGGGATTCTCATGGGATTGGACATGAGAACTGATTCGATGCCATCGCCACCTTCTGGACAGCAGTACAGTATCTTGCACTGTTTTGCAGCCTGTCCACAAAAAACTTTTTCATTCCAGTTCGTTTGGGATTTCTGCAACAACAAAGTGATTGTAAAAGAGTTACTAGCAGAACTGCATCAGATCCGTTGCCTGATGTTGTTTTGATGGACATGAAGAAAGGTCAGAGAAAGGTCAACCAAACTCCAAGAAACAACTGAGACCCAAATTAAAATCCTGAAGCTTTACTGCTGCAGAACACATCAAAAATATTTAAGAAATCTGATTCACTGTGAGCAAATTAAACTTCAGGTTTTAAAGAGTTTAAAACAGAATATATGGTTTTGTAGTAATATTTAGCTGCGTGGTGTAGGTGTAAAGCGAGCGCTTCGTTTAAACAGAGGCTACGATGCTCAGCACATCCATCCTGGGTTCAACTCCCAACTCTGTGACCTTTGCTGCACATCTTCCCACCTTCCCTCTCTACCCATTTCCTGTCTAGTGATTGTAAATAAATCCCTCTGGGCCTCTCTTAAAGAAAAAATAAATAAATAAAAGTTTATATTTATTATTGTGAGTGGGAGATTACAGACAAAGCGGTCATAAAGCATAAAGCAAAGTGAAAATTAGTCTTTTTTTACACACGCACAGATATTTTGAGACTATTTTCATTCCATAGAAGAGCTCCGTCAAAGGAGTAAGCTGAGATGGATCAGATTTGGCTTGGAATACCTAAGACTCTGAATCTTTTTTAGCAATTTGATCGCTAAAAAAAAATCCTGTAAGGGATTCTAGCTCAAACTCTGCTAATGATCGCAATAGTTTGTCTAAACTTTGAGCAAGAGGTAATTATTGGACAGTAACCATTTATGTCTTCTTCCTCTTTCTGATGCGGATGGAACCTCATGACTGCTTTTCCTAATGCTGACCACAAGATGGCACTGAGAGCATTGTAGAAAGAAACTCAAAACTCAGCTTGCAATTTTTAGTTTGGAAATAATTTCGTACCATGTGCACTACCTGTAAGAAGCTGTCACTGTTAGTTACGATAGCACTTACGAACTGACACAAGCCTTAAGTGAATGTTCAGTAAAGATTGAACATTTACTTAATGTCTAAATGATTAATTTAAGATATAGAATGGAGTAGAATAGAATAGTAGAATATAAATAATCTTTATTGTCCCAGAGTGACAATATTTCTGTGCAACACCAGATAAGTGACAAGTAATCAAAACAAGCAAACTCACACACAGATAGAATATAAATAAAACAGAATAAAGAATAAAATAATTTCTTAAATGTGTAAATATGCAGCTACCACCATTTTTAGTGGTTTGCAAGAAACCCTCCACTTTCCACATAAGATGCGAAATTCAAGAGCCCTTTTTATTAGTTCAGAAATCTTTCAAGTAAATGGAAATTTGTATATATTGCATTGTCTCGTAGAGCTGCTTGCATCTCTGCTGCTGTTTGAAGCTGGTCTTCCTCTCTATTTTAATAATTTCAACACATTTCTTAATATTGGAAATCTTTTTCTTTGTCTTTACCAAGTGATTTCTCAGTTGTAATTCTCAACTCAATTGTAGTTAAGTTATTTTAAAAACAGATATTTAATAATCTTCAAAAATTCTTTTTTTTTTTTTTCCACAGATTTACACTCACACATATATTTTTAACAGTATTAGAAGGCTACTAAACATACGGCTCTACAGCTCCACGATCACCCGGTTGAATTGGCGTTCGGCTCAGCCAATGGCAGCCCAGCTCGTGCGCTCAGCAGAGGAGGAGCCGCGAGCTCCATCTGGGTTCACACGCAGCTACAGGGAGAGGTGCTGCGCTCGTGCAGGAGGCAGGATCCATGGCAACAATCATGGCAGGTGGGAGAAAATTATCTACATTTATACTTATAGCGCATATATAGATTGTTGCCAATGCATGGGGACGGAGAACTATCCTCCAAGACGAAGAAAATGAACCCTTTGTGTCTTCTTTGCTTTGTTTCAGAAGCGGAGACCCGCCAGAAGCTGCTGCGCACCGTCAAAAAGGAGGTGGGTGTTTTCACATCATCAGGAAAATCGTTTCGGGAAAACAAAAACTGCCCTATAAAGGTTTTATTGCTAAAGCTGCACTCTGTCAAACTTTCACAGAGATTGTGACAACTCATATGGCTCACACCATGTTTGGGCACCGCTTCTCATATCTGAGTATGGTTTGAATAAACGTGGCTGATATGAAAGACCTGTTTTGGGAAATAACAGTTAGTTTAAATAAATAATAATAATAAAAAAAACATAAATGATTAAGAATTTTTTGTGATCTTGTTATTGTTACTTTGCTGGAGCTCAGAGGGAAGAAGAGGCACAAAGGAAGCAGATTGTCTGGCATTCACAGCAAAGGAGATCATCAGTCTTCTGACGCACCATTTGGTTGTTTTATTTGGATATAATTTTGTGTGTGTGTGAGAGAGAGAGAGAGACAAACAGAGAGAGAAAGAGAGAAAGAAAATAGAAAGGGGTGGGGGAGTTGAGGGGAAGAGATGCTTGTAATTAATTTTACTGCATTTAGTGGAAGCAAACATGGAAGCAGCCGCAATGATTTGATCATCTGGGTTTCCTCCCAAGCATAAAGAAGCAGATCTTGAATGAAACATTAGGATTGTTTAGTTGGCCTGACATTTAAACAACGACGACACTCCCTGTGTAGATTAGAAGAAATCCTTGCAGACGATTAGGGAGCTTTTATCAAAGAGCTGTCGACGCATTTTCAACAACAGTATCGGTTTTTTCCATAAGACACTGTCTGAGGAAACTATGTCTTAGACTTTGCCATATTTTCACAGCAAACTGGGAAGGGGTTGAGATGCAAACCTCTTCCTGCATCAGCATCTATTTAAGGAGAGGTTTATACAGTGACTCGTCTAACGTCTGTTTTTACTGCGTTTCTTTATTTTTAACACATCTGGAGCTGAGATGAAAGCAATAAAGCAACTAACTAAACTTCAGTGAATCGGCTGCAGGATATTTTTTTTTATTATTTTGAGAGGTGGAAGTGTTTAAGAAATGAACCATTTATTAGTGCAAAGCTCCACTAACACCCTCAGTCAGACACATAACTGATAGCAAGGTATTCCAGGTTTTTAAACGTTAAAGTTTAAAAACCGCCACAAATTACCATCATATTGTTGCTACGGTTGGAAGTGAGAGAGAGTCCGAAGGTTTTTCACTTGCTGTCTGAAAGCGTAGAGCAGCAGCAGTGCACCTCCCCCACCTGTTGCTGTGCACTGCAAGTCAGCTGGAAGGAAGAACAGCTATTTTAAAAAACACACAGACTGTTATGATGACAATCTACAAGAGTGTCTCTTCACAGATGTGCTACTTGGCAAACTCCTAGTTACACATCTGGTAGTTCTGCACAACAACCTTGTTTTCTTAAAAACTGCCTCTGAATTTATTGGGGGGTTATTTTATATTTTTGCTTTGGTCTATGCATCAAAATAACAACAGCTAAATGTTCTAGATAACAGTAGCATCATTGTACAGATGAAGTAATTTGGTTTTCTGTTTTAAAAACAAAACAGTGAGATAATGTTTAACATTTTTGTTTATATTTTTTCTTATAAATATTGCGGTAATGTTAAATTGTGGTATTTTTACTTGCCATACTACAGGAATCTGTACCCTAACCTGTTCAGATCCATCAGTACTTTGTATAGATTGTGAATCAAACTATAATTATACAAATCAAAATGACTTAAGAATGTCCTAATGCAAGAGCAAGACTCCAACCTGCTTTTCAACAACAGCTACTGCTATCTCTGCTACGATTAGCATTTTAAACCATTTTCTTATGCTTTATAAATGGCAGGATTGTTTTTCTGGCTAACAAAATCCTTAAATTTGCATCCTTATTTAAATGAAAATGGAAAGACTCTGGTCGGATTTGTCTGCCTTTGCTTCCTGTTTGCTGTCTTATCTGTGGAGGCCAGACCCTTCCTCTGATTAAACTCTGTTCTCAATTAGCTTCACTCACAGTGACTCTATTCAGTTTTTATTCGCTTGCATTGTTTATGTGTAGCTGCTGGAGCCATGTGTGGACGGGTTGGGTCTGTGGACGTGGTTCATTGTGTGAACCGCTCACTTTGATCCCACATGGATTTTTATTAGACCTGCACGATATCAGGAAAACATGATGCTGGAATATAACTGCTGAGTATTGTGTGCATTTTCCTCAATTTGTTGCTTATCTTCCGTTCATCACAATATCCTTTCAAGCTTTTCAATAAGATGTGAGCATAAAGGACAGTGAAATGTCACCATTTGGCCAAATGTATGGTTGGAAAGCAGAGTTTCAGAGCAATACATTTGAAACGGTTAAGCCTATCAAACGTAGTAGCTTCTGTTTTCACATTTTTGATCATTGTGACCCTGTGAAGAAACAATATGAATGTAGCCAGCTTAAATCATTTTTTACAAAAAGTAATATGAAACCCTGCAATGCTTGATGCTACAAACTCTATGATGGTTGCTGTTCCAATGTAGGTATTTTCATATTTATCCTTTATAGAGGAAACATTTTTGTCAACCTGAAGACAAACTGAAATGCAGGCTTCTTGTTGAAACATAGATTTTCGATTGTTCACTAACTGTGATACTGTGATAAATAAATCCTCACTGAAACACGGAAGCTTAAGCCATTTATAAACTAATATACTTTATGTTTCTCTCCATTGCTTTTCCACTGTGCCCCACATGTTGTTTATTTATTTATTTTTTTCTGTGATCACTCAGAAGGTAGATGAAAAAATAAGTTTGTTTGCGCCATTTTCCATTGGTTTATGAGTTATATTGCTTGGTGCGGGCTGTGCCATATGGTGTCTCTATGCTGCGTGTTTACGCTCCGTCCCCATCCAGCCGGTTTTATACCACCCGGTTGCTCAGACGTACCTGGATGTGGGAAATTATCCAGAGAACCGAGCCCGTCTGCGGTAGCAGAATTACCTCGCTGGCAGAAAATTGGCGTGAATAAGAGTTCCTATTTGCCTGGTCTTTAGTACGGAGCCTCACTCAATCTGCCTGTGTCACTGTGTCACGCTCTGCCTTTTCCACGTATCATGCTTTAACAAACAAACACAAATGCACACCTGTGTTTGCCAAAGGAGTGAGTGAAAGAGAGCAGCACCCTTTACTTTCCTGCTTCCTGTGAGCCGTTTTCAGTCTTTGTTTCAGGGTTGAACAGATTTCTCTGTGCCACTGAGGTGTATTGATGGACAGTGTTAATGCAAGGTTGATTAATTCATTCCACGGCAACAAGCTCAGGGAAATCATCAAATATCACTACCGTCGTGCACATGGATAAACATGACCACATCACCACATCACAGACTGTGATCCTGTTTGTGGCCCTTAGGTGAATGATGGGCATAATGAGGTTTTTGGAGCTGCTGGAACAGGATTGCCTCCTTCCTTGAGGTTCAAAATCTTAACATGTTGCCTCAACTTTGAGATGATGAACTGCCTGATCGACGAAGACGAAGTTCAAACCAGCATGTGCAATAAAAACATCCTCGTAAACTAATGCATCAGCTTTACATACGCAACAGTCGTGACTTAGCGTTTTCATTTTTTTCATTCCTTGCTCCCGTCATTCTTCACCGACCACACAGACATTGAATAATGGAGGGTGGATGTTAGTAAATTAGTTTTTCTCTCTGGCTGCTATTTGTTGCTATTACAGGATGTAATTGGAGTGCTCAGCAGATCTTTTATCAGTAAAGCTGTTGGTTTCAAGACAGTGATTAGTTAGAGTAGATTCACACAACTTTGCTGCATTAGAAGTTGCCAAAACATTGCTTGGCTACAAAATGTGCGTGAAAACATAACTTTAAAGTGGTGGATCTCTGTGTTACTGATGACTTAGATGTTATTGGTGACTGTAAGCTTGGAGCTGCAGTCATTCCTATTTGTGTCAGAGATGAATTAATGTTGTTTTTTTATGCATCTTTTTGGTGAGAGAGTTCCACTTTGAGACTCGTGACATCTCCATAGAAACCCTCAGGTTGCCAGCGCACAGACGCTTTGCCAGACTTATTCCTCAGAGGGCTGATCAGTAGCCTAGATGAGAGGGACGAGGGGACACAAGTGAGCAAATCAATCAAATTTCTTCTTGTCAGGTGAACTCAGGAAAGGAAGCCAAGGGAACTAAGTCTCCTGTGTTGGTGTGTGTGTGTGTGTGTGTGTGTGTGTGTGTGTGTGTGTGTGTGTGTGCGCGTGCGTGCGTTCTTTTTTTAGCAGTATATTCATGAGTTGAAGCTGCTAGGCATCTCATCAGACTGCTGCTGTCTCTGTTGTGTTGGCAGTATGAATCATTTCTGTTGCAGCTGAAATAAACAATGGCACTGATTGTTTCTAATGACTGCGCTCTAATTAGTCAGTGCCATATGAGTAAGTAAATATTTTCAAGGAGTGCAGTTTGGACCAGGTTCAGCTTCCACAAGTGTGATAAAACAGAGATTAAATCTTTCATTAGATGTGAGAAGACTAACATTGCTAGTTTGCTATAGCTAGCTAACTAGTTAGTTAGTTAGTTAGTTAGTTAGTTAGTTAGTTAGTTAGTTAGTTAGAATTTACTTAAAAATAAGATTGTGACGTTATGAAAAACCGCATGTCTGTCTAAAATTTCAGGTTTCATGTAAATAAATGAAGTGTTATGTGGTTGACTGTTACATTGAGTAAAATATTATTCAATAATGTACATTGATATTTGGTTAATCAAAATTATCTGCGGCCATATTGAATAAATTATGACATTGTTTTGATAAAAATATTTAAGCATACTTTCATTAGGCTCACATTCTGATGTTTTCTAACTCAAAATGTTCTGCTTCATCAGCTGAAAGCACAAATTTATGCACAAATGGAGGCTTAAAAGTATAAATATTTTTGCATTGTTTATTTTTATGTTTTAATCCAGTGGGATTCAAGTGTTTTATTTTGTTTGCCTGTTGTCCTCCTGTTTTATGTGTGGTTTTCCTTTAAATCAGTCTGCTTCCAGATCGCCTTTGGATGTTCTTTGACCTGAAATCTTGACATATTTAGGTCATATGTGTGTATATTTTAGCATTTTGTGTCTCATTGATTTGGCCATTTCTGAGTCTAAGAGCATATGATTAGCAGCTTGAAAGGACATGTTAGCTCAGACAGAGTAAACTGTTTATGACCTAAATGCTTCGCTCTGCTGATTGACTTAATATGACTGAATCGTGAAGTACCATTTGTCAGGCGAGTGCTGAAGTGTTCCTGCTGGCTGTCGCTGTCTCCGCATGTTTGGCTCAGCTTTTGTGTTGGCACCTGCGTCGAAGTGCAGAACATGTTACCTCTGAAAGCTGCACCGTGACTTTTTACCTTGCTGTGTTCAACACGTCTGTGACGATTATGGATTTCAGCTCAGTTGTGCACTGGGCTGACGGAACTTTGTGAAACATATTATGTCCACAAATTTCCTCGCAGAGAGAGCCATATGCATGTCCAGCATGCAGAGAGAGTGCCTGCCTGATGAGCCTGGCAGTGTAATGCGTTCTTTGTGGACAGACTAATTTCAGCAGGAAATTACAGCTCAGCTATCTGCGTGGCCGTGTCTGGAGGTTGATATTCCCCATCCAGACTGCAGAGCGGTGCCCACACCGGAGTGCGTCTCCATAGTCACCACAGGGGTTGATTCACCGCTCCTCTTAACTCGTGGTGCGTGGCAGTTGTCAGGTCAGCGGGGAGAAGGACACATCGACAACAAAGCCAAACTAATGAGCGCTTCCCTGCATCCGATGTGAATCGTCTTTTTTTTTTTTTTTTTTTTTTTTAAATTAAAAAGTATGAAGTCTCCATCTGCATTTTAATCTGCAACATAATCATCTGATTTCACCGAGCGATGGTAATTGCTTAGAAATGGAGGTCTGTGATGTACAAGCTGCCCTCCTCTAGCACCAAATGGACCTCCATCTCTCAGCGGTCCTTGGCACAAGAGCCGGTGACTCATCCACAGACTGAACATGCAGTTGCTGGTAGTTTTTCCTGCTCCTAACTTTTAAGGCTAAACTCCTCATTCATTAATAAATCCTCCTAATTATTCCCTCAGCTGAAGCGTGTTTTTCACTCAGTCAGATCCTCTCTAAGAAGCCCCTCAGACTGTTTGTGCCTGATGTGACATCATAATGAATGAGTCATCCGGCGTCTCCTCTTTCATTGACAGGTGAAGCAGATTATGGAGGAAGCTGTCACCAGGAAATTTGTTCACGAAGACAGCAGCCACATTGTGTCCTTTTGTGGTGAGTATTCAAAGATCACATAACTTTGTTGTCGCCATGTTTCAACTGAGTTAAACAGCTTAAATATATATTTATTCTTTTGCTGCTATTACGAAAAAAAAATGGCCCCCACCTACTGTTTCTGATGGTCGCAGGTCCATCGCAGTAAATCAAATCAGAAGGTTGATTTATTTCAGTAATTCTCATATTATGCAGATTTATTACACATGAAGAGATGTATTCAGATTGTTTTGATATTATTGATGATTGTTCATTACAGTTACTGAAGCGAAAATATGTCAGATATTTTCTTCCACACTTTTTCCTTCCACTCAACTTTCAGTTAAGACTGTGTTCAGTCAGGAACTCTAGCAATAACATTTTGTGGTTTGTCCTGCTGAGGACGTCTGTGACTGTGGACAGCTGATGTTTCCATGTACTAACATTTATAATAATAATAACATGAAAATCCATTTGACTTTTTTTTATAATTACTTTTTATTCACTTTCTTCATTTTTAGTGATGCACTGCAGAACGTGATCAGAACTAAATCCACACACAAAGGTTTTTACACCTTTTGAAGTCTGTCATTCTGCACTAACTTATTTTATTTATGCAGGATTAAAAAAAATCGCAGAACCCAACAAACGAAAAGAAAACAAACTATGCTGGTGAAATAACACTAAAAATATAAAAGTTTATAATTACGCTTGCCATCGTTTAATTAGAAATAAACAAAAACTCATTTATTTTCTTAAGTAATTAGACAAAAGTTGTAATTTAAAAAAATAATAAAACAACAATCAGGAACATTGTAAATGCATTTGGGTGTATTTAAACTTTTAAAAACCAACATATATAATCAACAGGACACAAAAAAACAGCTTTAGTAACTAAATCGTCTCTAAATTTTCTAAATCCATTTTTACTATTAACAGTATTAAAATTATTTTGAAAGTGACAAAACCAACTGCAATTCTCCTTAAGTGTTATTCAGATCACGAATATAAACAGCAGCTTCCAATGAAGGACCTCAACATATATGAAGCAGTGCATTCAGAAATATATTTTAAAAGTAAAGGAATGCATTATCATAGTTATTGATTTAACTTTTTAGAAAACCATGAAGATGTATATGAACAGAGATAAAAGTCCAACCAAATTTGGTTTTACATAAAAGCAACCTTGGATTGTATAAAGCCTAATTACCTCTGCAACATTTAGTATAAAAACCATCCATAATTTAATATTTAAGTGACATTTGATTGACTATAACTAAAATGCAACACATTATAGTTACAATAATTTACCAAATGTAATTATTGCTCCATCGTACAAATCAAAGCATTAAATCGCTGGTCGCCATGGAAAACACACCGCCCACATCCAGACACTAACGCTCAGGCCAGAGAATAACAGGGAATCTGATATATTTGTGGATTTTCAGTGTGAACAAAATAACTTGCACAAGATCTGATATTCTTACCTGGTGAAAAACCACGTCTGCAAACAAACGACAAGTCGTGAGGTGAGACGCGTCAAGCCCAATAAAATGTGAGAGAAGTCACAAACCTCGTCTTGACTCAGACTCAGGTCAGTATGTAGCGCTGTGATGCAAACAAATGAGCGGTCGCCATGGTGTTACCTTTTGAATATGTGCAAACAGATGCACCAGTGAAGGTACGGAGGAGCTGTCAGGTCTCTGAAGGTCTATCAGCTCTTTACTGCTGTGAAAATGCAGTGGCATCAAGCTTGTCACAATTTACTGGTGCAGAATGAAGAAGATGTAATTTGTTAGCTTACATCGTGCATGCTGTGGAACATTAAGCCCACAGAGTAAAGAAAATTAAACATTTATAATGCGTTTTAAGGTATTACATATTACCTCCACTTAATGTTGCTTATATATGGTCCATTTGAATTTCACAGTGTGTCAAACATTTGCAACTCTGCCTAAAACCTTCTATATCCACCTAGGTTTAATATTCTTCCCCTCCAGTAATCAGCTCACACTGAATCCGTCTTTTCTCCAGTTTAATTTCCCTAAACTAATGAAAATTACATTTTACAAGACTCCTTGCTGCAAGCTCTGTTTTACTCATTTTTCCTGTCCGATGTGCTTTACGTGCTTCCATTAGTGCTTCCACGTTGCCACACCAACAGATTTGTTGGCCTGCAGTCTGGACATTATCTATCAGATAGAGGCCTCTACGTGCTCTGCTGTAATATCTGGTGGACACGTTTCAGTTTTAAAAAATGCCCCTCTCCCCCTTGCTTTGTTGTCAAAGCTTCCTCCTCCACCTCCTGACCCCTCCAGTGTAGTTTTCCGGCTGCAGTCGTTGATGAGATGAGATGAGAGCGAGTGGAAGACAGGAGGAGCGCTCGCTGGGGAGCCATTAACCTCCTCGTTCGTGGCTACTTTTATGAGCTGCCAACTACAAGCCTGAATGAAATGTAGAAACTGGAGGGAAAATGTGTCAAAGCCCGTTTGCTGACTGAGATAAAAGGCACTAAAATGTTTCAGAAGAAACATGAAAAATATCAGAGTTCGGGACATAAAAAGCTCGATTTCTGTCTTACTTCACTGCTAATGTTCAGTGGGGTTATTTATTTCTACATTTTAGTTGTTACATTTCCAGAGCTCTCCTTCAGATCCTGTCTTGCTTGTTTATTTGATAGTGGAAACACATTTACCTCTGGAAAAGTTCATTGTAAATATACTGCATGCATGCACATTGGATTTTTCCTTGCAGAAAAATGAAACATACATAATGAAACATTTAAAATGCTCTTTATGTTACCTCACAGTAAAAAAGAAAGTGTTTGATTTTTACAACAATAATTAATAAAAGAATTGTTTTCTTTTCTTGTTTGGGGAGGACAGATTTAGACTTGTTTCCCATACATAGAGGGCTTTTCCATATAAACTGTAATGTCACAGAAACCATGATGCTGCCATCACCTTCTTTCTGTTGTTTCTGTGATTTACTGTGTTGCCTTTACATCCAGCCTGTTTTAGGGAACTTCCTTCAGACCGTAACACATTCTCCCACAAAGAGATTTATTGAAGACAGGTCTAGATGTTTTCTTTGGATAAAGAGAATCACATCTTGCATTTCAATGCCTTAGTCCATATGGAGAGTCCAGAAGATTTATGTAAAAATGTCATGCTTGCTCACACCAGCTATCTTGAGAGAGTTTAGACGTGAAGAATGACGTTCATACCTTTGCTTGAGGCACATGGCATCTAATGCTGTGAGATTTTTTTGTTATTTTCCTGACTCCTCAGTGATAACATTGTGCAGTGAGATCCCTTTGTGAGCTGTCTTCAAATTGTTGCTGCGTTTAAGGAATGAAAATAAGTAGATGTGACGAAAAACCAAGCGAAACAGACGAAAGACAAATCAAAAGGCACTAAAACAAAGTATTAATTGAAGGATGTACAAACAAATGGACACAGGCCGGTGCAACGTTCTTGTTTTTTGAAACTCCCTCCCCTAATTTCCTTGTCAAAGTTTTGATTTGTGATTATTTATCTTCGTGTCATTTTTTTCCCCCATCACAAATACCTGCCACTGCACATTCTGGACTTTTTGTCTGTAAAATGTGGAGGAAGTTGGTGTGTTTTTGATTTCAGAAACTAGAACCAACGCTTATATGGAACTGGACCTGTTTCTGGTAAATATGGTGTAATTATATCAGGTCTTTCTACAGTGAAATGCTGTGCTGGTGCCTTGCTGGCTGTTCTGAGCGAAGTGTTGGTCAGCCACATGCCACTGACATCAGTCTGTTAAACTTATAGTTGCCACAGATACAGAGTGATTAGAGACGGTTTACTGAATTAGCTGCTTCTGTCAGGTGGGTACCGATCCTGCTCTCATGTTGCATTTTTCACCTGCAGCTGTGGCTTTAAGGTGATTTCTTTGTGGGTTTTAGTCAATAAACTCCTGCACCAAAATAATAAAAATGTGTTCTGATTCCTTTGTGCTTAGTTTAGTTTAGTCATTCATAGTTTTTCATCTCGCGGCAGACCTAGAGATTCCCAGAATCTTCTCCGCATCTTAGTGGAGAGACAAATTTGAAAAAGCAGCAGGGGTTGTACTTCTGCCATCTGAGACCACTTATAGGAGATGATGAGAGAGTAGCAAGGCTGGACTATAATTGGAGACCTTTTAATAAGCCTCGATGTTCTGACATTTATCTCGCTGCTCTTGTAATAATGGGATACCAGGATGCAGGGAGGGTCAGGTGAAAAGGAAAGAAAAAAATACATGGGAAAGAAGACTTCTACAGAAACGAGCGACAGAATGCAGGAAGAAGTTGTTTGCTGAAGCGGTGACGGTGGAACGAGGCAGATCGTGATCCTCCCAAGTTGCCTCTGCCCCCCCCCCACTCCTGCGCTCGTCTCTCCCAAAGCTCCGTCACTCCATCAGTAAGGGTTGCTATGGTAACCCCATCCTTTCCCCCTGACCCCATGTGAACAGAGCTGCAGGATTAGTCTTGACAGAAAATTCAAATGTCAACACAGCAACCAGGCGCTGCCACGTCGACTTGGGGAGGAAGCAGGGTCCGGTCGACATCACGTTAAAGTAAAGTGTGTCAACATGTCTTCATCTGGAGCATCCTACTCCTGAGACATATACTGGCTGATATATGTAGCAACATTATTAATTTATGCTGCATGAATATGGGAAGAAAAGACAATTACAGTAACTTTTATCATTACTGAAATCAGTGAGTGTTTGAAAACTCGTGCATTTATTGTACTAAAAGATCCAAATTGCAAGTGCATCTCAATAAGCTAGAACGTCTTTGGAAAGTAATTTGTTGCAGTAAATTGATACAAGTAAAATGTTTTGTTATATGAATTAACTAGACATTGACACAGTACAGTTATAAGTATATTAATGGAAAGTTGAGTGGAAGGTAAAAATATGGTTGAAGAATGCAGAAGTAACAAGGATTGCAGAAGGTTTAAGAAGGGAGTCCTGTCAGTACATTAACTCTGTGTTTTTCAACCCTGGTCCTCAAGGCACACTGCACTGCATAGTTTAGGCATTTCCCGGCTTCAGCACACATGATTTCAATTGATGGCTGATTAACAGGCTTTTGCTGAACTCCAATCATCTGAATGGGGTGTGCTGAAGCAGGGAAACATCTAAAACATGCAGGTCGGCAAGCCTTGCGGACCAGGTTTGGGAAACACTGCATTAAGTGACTATACTGTGCAAGAGCAGTGGAGCAAAACCTCCCTACACACCAAGTAATATAACTATCTTTTAGTTGTAATTAGTGGTTTTAATTGTTCTTTTACTTCTCCATTTGTCTGGTGCTTGGTTTTAATAAATTACATATTAATGAAGAAAATATGCTCTGTCCTCACAGCTGCAGTGGAGGCATGTGTCCTGCATGGGCTCAAGCGGCGAGCGGCTGGATTCCTGCGCAGCAACAAGATAGCAGCGCTCTTCATGAAGGTGGGCAAAAGCTTCGCCCCGGCGGAGGAGTTCTGCAGGAAGGCCCAGGAGCTGGAGCAGGTCATGGAGACAAAGTGAGAGACGCACGCGTCACAGCCTCTCCTCACACATCACAGCAGAACTCAAAGCAGAGCAACAGAGCCTGCTTGATTGTTTGAACAATGGAAGCAATTACGTATTTTCTGAAGAAGTTATTGAATAATCAGAATAATTTGGGGGCTTTGAGTCTTTCATCTTCTTTGCAAGATGCAGAGCAAATTGAGAACGTACTTTAAAAAAATAAAATAAAAAATTGGTTGCTTGATTTTTATTTTTCTGCAGACGAAGTCAAAGCCTGCAGAGTCAAGACAGCCTTCGCAGGATGCCCCGGCTGCCGAGCCTCAACCCTCCTGGGGTCAAGAACCTGTGGATCAGGACGGCTCTGTTTGAGAAAGTCCTGGATAAGATTGTCCTCTACCTGGTGGAGAACAGCAGGTGTGTTGACAAACCACACTCATATGGGGGTAGAAGGTTTCTGTTTCTTCAGAAAAATAAAAGTTGTGCTTATTTTCTTCCAGTAAATACTATGAGAAAGAAGCTATCCTGATGGACCCTGTGGACGGACCGATTCTGGCTTCACTGTTAGGTAATGAAACAGAAAAAGGAGCATATTTGTGTAATTACATGTAATTTCCTGCTATCGGACTGGTATAATAGGGGTTCAAGTAGAGAGAAATGTTATAGTTGGAGCCAATTGATTGCTACTTTAAATTCTATTAATGCACATTCATTTGAAGCCACTTAGACATTCATTATTCAGTTCTTTGCTAGGACATGTTCAAATATTGATGTCTGGTCTAATTTTTTATCTCTGGAAAACGAAAGTGATTTAATTACACAAAGAATGTATGTATACTTCAGCTTTATGGGTCTCCTGAGTGTACAGACTGTTGCATATCAATAAGTTAAAGATCTGAGCTTTGACTTGGCACCAGGACCTTACATTTCTTATTTCTCAGGTAGTTCTTGACCTGTTTGTTGGTACGTATTGGTAAAATTATCATGTTGCGGATCCAGTTCATGTTGCTTTTTTACAAATGGCCATACATTTTCCTGGAGGTCATTTTTCAGCTGGTCAGATCCTGCTGCATAGAAGAACCCCAAACCATGATACATCCACCTCTGTGCTTCACAGCTGGAGGAATATTTAGAATGTCTCAACTATGGCTTTTGTTTTGGTGCACACATAAATCAGTTTTATACTAATCTGTTATTCCAGAAGTCTTGACGTTTGCCCACGTTTTCGCCGATAAACTTCAGTTTAGCCTTCCTGTTTTTGTTAGAAGACAACTGTTTCCTTCTTGCACACCTCCCCGTTCAACTTCTGTGGTCTCTTGCTGAACACGTGAAACCACCGATAAAAATAAATTAAAGCTGAATCTGCAGAACTGCAACAACAATGACAGTGGCTCAAAACATGGCAGTAAATCCAGCAAGTACTAGCTGAGAAGAACTAAGGAAGGTTTTAGGCCTAGTCAAAGCCCAGATCTAACTGTAGGGTGTCTTGAAATGGGCTGATCATGCAAGAAAACCCCCTTGTCCAGCGATTTTTAAAAAAAGTTAGACATCGAAATGCTAGCACAGAATTGAATGTTTCATTAATTCTTTTTCACAACTCTGTATAATAACTATGAGGCTAGAATTTCAAAATATTATAAAATCTATTTGATTTTAAGTTGTTTCTCCTGCTCTGTTTTAGTTGGGTTTTAGTTTGGAAGGTTTAAAACTATCTGAAGACCGTGTCTCCCCTCGGTGTCTCGTTGTTGACAGTTGGACCCTGTGCTTTGGAGTACACAAAGATGAAGACAGCTGATCACTTCTGGACCGACCCGTCTGCTGACGAGTTGGTTCAGAGACATCGCATCCACAGTGGCATCTGCAGGCAGGACTCTCCCACCAAGAGACCCGCGTTGTGTGTGCGTATGAAATTTCAGAGGTTCTTCTTAGCCTGTTTGTCCACGTGTCAGCTTTTATCCTGGCAGATCAGCTGCATTAGCAGACATTCACTGCCGAGACGCATTAAGCGAAGCACAGTGCATAACAGAAGCAGGAACAGAGAGCATCTCGCACGTTTTCACCCATTACGCTGTCAGTGGAGCGGGTCAGCTCGGCCCATCTCACAAACTCCCGACGCTCTGAAGCGTTCGTGTGCCGCGGAGCTGTTTGCAAATGTGTGTTTGGAGGAAAACAAGATGCATGAGGGCAGCTTTGTTGATGCACATGATCAAGGAAGTGTGAGTCATCGGTGTGTTTTGTGATCGCACAGATCCAGAAGAGACACTCCAGCAGCAGCATGGATGAGCGCCCGTCGCCTTCCCCGTCAGCTCGAGAATATGTGGAGTCGCTTCATCAGAACAGCAGGGCCACGCTGCTTTTTGGCAAGAACAATGTGCTGGTGCAACCGGTAACTGTGACGCTTTATATGCAGCATCTCACTATCTATACATATTTATTTCCCTTAAAATGTTTCACATTTCACTCTTAATTCTTTTGGCAAACTTTGCCAATTTTAGCAGTTTTATAGATTGTTTTGATGGAATAATTACACTTTTACATCCACAAAAGAATCATTATCAAATAAATAGTACCGGTAATATTTTTAGATCTTTTTCTATCATTAGGCTGGAAACTAAGTGCATTTTCAACATTTAGACTAAAATTTTTTTAGGTATTGTCTTCAAATATCAACATCCCATTGAAGACAATGTATCCACCTGCTTTACTGCTAAAAATTATGTGTAGTAAAATGATGGTTCTTTAAGCTCAAGGATATATTTTCTATTACAGATATTAAAAAGTAGAAGCAGTTTTTTTTTTCTTTTTAAAGATAATGTAACATTTGCTGCCCCAAAACAAGTTTCAGCTAGTTGGACTGAGGGCAAAATGTCTCTTTTAATGATAAAGGTTGCAGACGCCTGACATAGCAGCATGAAGATGTGTGAAGGTGTGTTCAGGGAGACACAAATAGCCCTTTACATGTTGCCAAGAAACAAACATTTTGCACATTTTCACTTATTTGCTGTCTCATACTTGACTTGTTGCAGACTACAAGTGGGGCTTCTTATGACTTTCTGTCAGCAACGCCTCTCATGTTGTACAGCTGCAATTAAACTGAGATTAAACTACATGCAAATGGACCAATTAGGTGACTTCTGAAGACAATGGGTGTAACTGGATTGTATTTAGGGGTGTTAGTGTAAAGGAGGCTGAATGCAAAATGGCAAAATGTATGTCATTCTTTTCAGATTTTTATTTGTGGAGACATTTAAAAACTTTGTATGCTTTTTCTTCCACTTGTAATCCCACATAATCCCAGTGTGACATGTTTCCATTCACTATTTTCTACCAATTTCTGTTTGTTGACCTTTCTGCCATCTTGCCCCCGCTGCAGAGGGATGACATGGAGGCCATCCCAGGTTACCTCTCTCTGCACCAAACTGCTGACATAATGACCCTGAAGTGGACGCCCAATCAGCTCATGAACGGGTCTGTTGCAGACTTGGACTATGAACGCAGGTGCGTAATAATTTCATTCTGAACATAGAAAAATGCATCAGCATTTTATATTGTTGGTATCCTGCTTTTCTGCTCATACCAAGAAGAAAATAACATGCTAAGTGCCTTTTTTTCACTTGCTGTGCTGTTTTTATAACACTCTCCTGCTGAATAATGCAGTGTGTTTGTGCTTGGGGGCTCAGTGCTCCGAGTTACTGCTGGTGATCTGATGAAGCCGGTCTTCAGCTTACCAAGCGGCCAACCTCATGGCTTATTGACTGCAACACTGTCAGAGCTCCATCAAACTAGCAAAAACCATGTTAGCGTCTAACACCTGCGCATGGTTTCCATCAACAAAATAATCGATCCTGGCTTGTTTGTGAGCATGCTGCTGCACTGATGGCTGCTCCTTTTCATTCTGATTTTACTGAACCATTTATAGTTTATTTGTTTCTTACTTTTAACCTGGAGTGCAGAACAAAAAGAATGGGTCGTCGCTTCAGTGACTGCCTGCTTTTCTGTCGTTTTTCAGTGTATACTGGGACTATGCCATGACAATCAATTTAGAGGAAATAGTGTACTTGCACTGCCATCAACAAGGTACGAGCTTTTACTTTTAAATCTCGTTCTTATTTTGATTATTTGCAGTAAGGTATTTTATCTGTATACTGTTAATCTGTGTCCTGCAGTGGACAGTGGGGGGACGGTGGTGCTGGTCAGTCAGGATGGGATCCAAAGACCTCCACTTCGCTTCCCCAGAGGAGGACATTTGCTCCAGTTCCTGTCTTGCCTGGAGAACGGTCTGCTCCCTCACGGACAGCTGGACCCTCCTCTCTGGTCCCAGAGGGGAAAGGTCAGCATCGTCGCTCCAAAACACAATGCAAATACTTGCAGCTGGGATCCTTAAAGGAAGCATGAATACAATGGCAAACAAAGGTGATCTGATCTAAAAATCTATAAGAATGGGATTTGGGTTTGGAAATGGACAAATTGTCTCAAGCACATGACTGTGTGCTCAGTTCTCTCTCAGCCACCAAACAACAAGCATCTAGTTAAGCTACATTTGTCCCAACTCTGTTGATTTATTAGATACTTGTCATTTCTGCTCTGATGTGAAAAAAAATATTTGCAACCATACAGATTTATTCTGTTTCTGCTGTTTTTTTTTTTTGTCACACTTGAATATCACAGATAATCAAGATCATCTTAATATCAGACAAAGGAAACCTGAATAAATAGAAAATTGAGTTTTTTTCCAAAAATATTTAAGAACAGATTAGAAACAAAGTAATTGACATCTGTCATTCTGGAAAAGGTTATAAGGTCATTTATGATGCTTTGGGACTCCAGTGAACCACACTGAGTGCCATTACCTACAAATGAATAAAACATGGAATTATGGGTAACTTTCCTTCCCAGGAGTGACTGGAACAGCATCAGCCCTCCTCAGTCAGCCATTACGAAAAAAAAATGGATCCATTTCAGACTTCCAAAGTGAACATCAACACTAACCAAAGGGAACAAAAGGGCCGACTCATATTTGTCAATAAACACACCATAATGATCAAAACTTTTGGGAAAATATTTTATGCCCTGAGAGACAAAAGCTAAGGTTTTAAAATGTTGTACATCCTGTTACATCTAGCATTAATTATCATTTCAGGAAAGCAACAACACACTAATAGTCAAACATGGTGGTGGTGGTTAGGGATAATGTATGAGACTGCTTCTACATTCTGCTCTCTACCAAAAAATCCTGAAGAAGAACAATCAGATTGTGATATTAAGCTGGAGCATTCTGGGGTTAGACATCTGCCAAATGATCAAATTAAGCACATCGGCAAGTCCAGTTATGAATGGCCTAGTCAAAGTCTGGAAATCTGTATCTGATTGAGTGTTAATGCTCTTAAACATTCCAATTTATTTGAATACAAATAATTCTGCACAGATAAGTGTGCAAATATGCATCCACCTCTATGTACTTGGGGCCAAGATGGCTTGGAAAGCCTATTTCCTAAAATTGATGAAATCGTCATTTGGTAAATGCGTTTTTTTGTTTTTCTGTCTATCTTTGTACAATATTAAATCTTGTTCATCTAAATAATTGAAGTGTGACAATAAAAAGTCACTAACTCAGCAGATTTCAAAACGTTTCCCGTTGTTGTTGACTTCAGTTTGATCCTTTTCCAGGGGAAGGTGTTTCCCAAACTGAAGAAGAGAGTTCCTCTGGGATCCGGGTCCACGGAGTCAGTTTCTGACAAGGAGGAGGACGAGGCCACCGACTACGTCTTCCGCATCATCTTTCCAAACAGCCAGTCTGATTTTGGTGAGTTTTCTCGCTTTTTGCAGAGGCAAACCGATTCGAGAGTCTTGCGTTGAAATGAAAATGTTGCTCCTTGTTTGTTACAGCGACTGTCTCCCACCGCCCCCATCTGATTTTTTCTCTTCCCCTTGAACTGAGTGGACAGTCCGCCTCCCGAACAGGGACTCTGGTTGCACCCAGGAGGTGCTGCAGCTGTCAGGGAGAATCCCCCTCACTCACAGAAAGCAGCTGTAACACTGTCACACATGGGCTCGTCAGTCTGTCGTCTGTCGGCTTTCCTCGTTTTAATTCCTCGCGTCTCATTCCCTTCTGGTCTAAAGTGCACCTCTGGCAAATCGTATTGATGTGCGGCGTCATTAAAGCCGCTTGTGCCGTGCCTTCCTAACCACATCTCAATGCAGTTAACCTTTCAGACACCAGCTGGGGGCTGATTGGTCAAATATGCAGGCTTCCTACACAGTCCATCCATCCATCCACGCAAAAAAATCTAAAATTGCCTGAAAAGTATTGAATTTGGATTTTGAAAATGTGTAGGAACTCTGAGTTTCGCTTTTGAACTGCAAAATGTTTTCTTTTTCTCCGTGATCCAACATCTACTGTGTGGCGCCTTCATGCTTTCGAATTGCTTATTAATCTCTGGTGATATAAAAGTTTTTGTGTCATCACTCAAGCAGGAAAGAATCGCTGATGAACAATCCTCTGAAGTGCTTTAAGCGGGTCGCAGCTGATCTGCAATATTCTGCTTGTGCCGAAGTGTTTTCTGTAGCGTTTACAGTCGTCTCTGTGCAAATGTAATTGCTCCTGAAAGCCTTCAAAGTGCGGCCTCTTTTAAAGTGATAATGAGGTTGTGTGTGTGTGTGTGTGTGTGTGTGTGTGTGTGTGTGTGTGTGTGTGTGGTTTTGCACGCAGTGCCTCCTCCAGATCTGATGGATCAGGGAGCCGCCCTGTGGCAGCCCAGCCTCAGGAAGACTTCGTGTTCCTCCTGCTCCAAGGGGAACGTCTCCGATGGCGCCGCGCACAAAGGGTGCAACTATGAGAGGTGAGAGAAAAACACAAGCCATTAATCTACACAGGAACCCGTTCGGCCCTGAAGCTTTTCTAATAACACCAAGAAAACTGGAGACGGAAGACAGATACAAGAACGTCGAGACTACCCAGAGGAAAATGATGTGACATTTTGGCTGACTGGAATTAGAAGAGTTTGAGGTAAATTAGCTGATAACCAGGGCAGAAAAAAAAAAGAAAAAAAAAAAAAGGATGAGCTGTTTTGCAAATTTGTGCCGCATGGCAGCACAATAGTTTATCATTTTACAAAAGGTCAGCCTGAACCCTGTAATAAGCTGTATACCAGAGATAGTGTATGATGTGTCATGGAAAAATATATATATATAAAAAAGATGTAAATCAGAATGGCAGCTTAATGAAGGTGTTGTAGAAGAAGAGTGCCGGGTACGGTGCTCTGCTACAATATTTACACCCCGTGAATATTTTCACATTTTCTCACATTACAACAACAAACTGAGTGTATTTTTGTAATTTACTGTGGAAGGCCAACACAAACCAGTGCATGACTGGGGAATGAGAAGGACATGATGCAGGTTGAACAAGTAAAGCAGGCCATTTTCTCTACATTTATTATATCAACCATGGAATATCACAAAGGTCTGCTTAGACGCAATATTTGGTTGGGAATGGTATTTTAGTTGTTATGTATTAAAACTCTACTTTTCAGTAATACCCTAAAGACTGCAGTGAGATTATCTTTATTGGGGGGGAAGTGACCCCTGAGGAACTATGGGTTGATTGCAGGTTTTATGGTCGCTTCAATATTTATTAATATTATTGGAAAGGGATATTTTCCTAAAATCATGCTGCACTGGACCAAAGGTTATTCCAATTTCATTGTTACAGCTATTTAATAAAAAATGATAGACTGAAGTGTCTCTAAATTAGCAAAAATGTAAGAGACAGCCCCAAACATCTTCTGGCTGTAAGCGCAGTCACCTCATTTACCCTGCGTCATTTCCCATTTGTCACGTCAAACGCACCTAAAATATATTATTATTATTATTATTTGACCAGATATTAATAATTTCAAGTGGAATGAATAGGCACTGTAGCTTAGATAAAATCATGCTGTGTCTTTCTGCAGGACTCCCCTGAAGCTGCTGTGTGACAACATGAAATATCAGATCATCTCCAGGGCGTTTTATGGATGTACGAAATGCCGTATTGAATATTATCAGCTCTCTTTCACTGTCATCTGTTGCGGTCGGATTAACTGATTAGCCGTCTCTTCGACCAGGGCTGGCGTACTGCCGCCACCTGTCCACCGTGCGCACGCATCTCTCCGCCCTCGTCAACCACGCCATCGTGGCGCCCAACGCGCCCTGTGACGCCTCCGGGGGGCTCACCACGGACGTTTGGCAGACATTTCTTAAGGACTGCACCGTAAGCACCACGACACATGCTTTGACTTTAACTGCGGACAGAAGGCTCTCCGCATGCTCACACACACATACACATGTAACCTCAGCGTCTCCTCTGCCTCCCGCTCAGCCTGCTAGCGATGCGGCTCACGCTGCCGGTCTCATGAAGCCTGACTAATGGTCTTGTAAATTACACCTAAACACCACTTCTGAAGTTTATGAAGATATTAATCAAATTTATGAGAGGTCAGCAATATAGCCGGGCTCATTTCAAAACATTAAAACATTGCTCTATCATGAATAATTGAATGCGAGCTTTGATCATTAGTGAGGCAGCCGGTGTTGTTTTGGCACATTAAGGCGTGTGTGTGGGAGATCATTGTCATTTTTAATAAAGCAGATAATAGAACTGATCAAAAGGCAAGCCCTGGGTCAATCAAAGGCTTGTGCTGCTTTTCGCTAGGCCTACAAAGAGCAGGAGCTGCTCCGCTTGGTCTACTTCGGCGGCGTGGACCCCTCGCTGCGTAAGGAGGTGTGGCCTTTCCTGCTGGGTCATTACCAGTTTGGGACGTCGGAGGACGACAGGAGGGAGGTCAGCCCCGCTCCTCTGTTACTCCATCCCTTCGGAGGTCTTCTGCACCACTGACGCCTGACTGCTCGCTCTTTGGCCGTAGGTGGATGAACAAATGCAGGCTTCCTATGAGCAGACCATGAGCGAGTGGTTGGCATGTGAGGAGGTCGTCCGCGAGCGAGAGAAGGAGCAGCACGCCGCCGCTTTGGCGAAGTGCTCCTCTGTGGCGAGCGTGGACAGCTCCAGTCAGAGGATGACCCATCATGACTCCACTGTGAGCAACGAGGTAAAGCAGTAAAGAAAAACGACATTATTCACAGTTTAAAATAAAGGCTGCTGGTCATTTTTTACATCCTGCTTATAGTTTTGCTGCCTGTTTGTGGCTACATGAGTCCAGTAGATATTATCTGTGAACAGGAAGTCACTCCCCAGCCAGCATGCCTAGGTGGGCCCCATGTGGGGACAAGGAGGGCAGACTATATGGGTCCCATATGGGTTTGTCCGCGGGTTCCACGATGGCCCCACATGGGTTTGCCCATGTAGGGCCAGAGCCCACATGGGCCCTGCATGGGCCCTATATGGTGGTGGCCCACATGGGTTTTGTCCAATTAGGGCCCATGTAGCACCCATGTGGGCTGTGGCCCTACATGGGCAAACCCATGTGGGGCCATCGTGGAACCCGCGGACAAACCCATATGGGACCCATATAGTCTGCCCTCCTTGTCCCCACATGGGTCCCACCTAGGTATGCTGGCTGGGTCAGAGCTAAAACCGATTTGTTTAGGGGTAAATAATCTGCTTGATTATTTGTGGTATAAATATAAATTATAACAAATGTTCTTCAGATAAAAGGCTATAAGTGAAGATGACTCATGAATAGCTAAACTGGAACGTTTAGCATGTTTATTCACATCATCAATGAGAATAGTTAAGTGCATAAAACTATAAAACTATGCTCTTTTTTTATAAATACCTGTTTAGCAAAGGGTGAAGAGGCTTGTTTGACATAAGTTTCACCATATTTTGGTGTGCATATTATTTTGTAAGCATATGAAGAAAAAATACTTTCATCTAGATTGTAGAGTTGACATCTTGATTATGGACATTAAAGTAAACTCTCCCTTGAAAGCATGCAAAGCATTTTACACTTTTTGTAAAAAGAAAATATGCTTCTCTATATATGGTGCTTTAACACAAATTTTAGGTACGTAAAAAGAAAATTTATCCCCAGTAAATTCTAGGATTTCAAACAAAAGTCCACCTCCTTGAATCTACATGATTTTACTCATTTTGTATACACATAAAACAAGGAATGAGTGCTCCTTTTAAATCCTAGAGGGTTTTGTACGTAAGAGAAAAGAAAATACTCTTTAAATTTTTTAGCATCACTTATTTCGTTGATTTTAACAACACAGAAATGATCATTTCTCCTGTGGACCTTTATTCCAGTCTCATTCGTCTCACAGCTCAGACAGGGAGAGTCTGGCTCGCCTCCAGAGTGACTCCAGCAGCAGCACACAGGTATCCAAACCCAACTCCGTCAATTCCTCTGTTGACTCTGTTCGCACAAAATACAAACTTTACATTCATTCTGCAAAGACCATCGTTCTCAGAGGCAGACTGTACTTTTTGTGTTCTTCTAAAACGTCCTTCGTGAAGCTTCTCTTCTGGAGGAACTTTTATTTTTGTAACGTTTGTTTCTGGAGCCCATTTACTGAGAGATGAGCCAGTGCTGTGGCTGCATGTTAAAGGGCAACTTGGATTTTTAGGTTGTTTGTTGCATGTGATCACATAGACATTAACGAGATTTCTTATATATTTAGGTTCATTTGTGAAAAATGCCAAAGATAACGGAGTGACTGGAGTGTCCATAGCTCAGTGGAGAAGAATGATTCTCTTAGTGTCTAAATCTCTTTGGGTAAGAAACTGAACACTGGCTGTGAAGGTCTGCCTGACGTGAGCAGCCATTGTCACAGGAAAACAATATTTTCTCTCTTTTTGCATTGGTTAGAAAACGTGAATCCTTACTTTAAACCTGAGATTTACAAATGGTTGCCAGTAGAATCCAGCACTTTTTTCCCCCCAGTGCAGTCTTAGTGATCATAATGGTGCAGTCACTGATCAGGAAAAATTCAGATTTTACAGTTTTGTCTTGTCACCAGTCGAGCTGAAAATGGATGAATATTTATCTGGTAAGGAGTGCTTTGGAAGTCAATTTACAATTTCCTGATTGATATAGAATAATATTTTACCAGGTGATGCCTGATGTGCTATTGACTGAATAAAGAGTTGATCAACTGAAGGGTGACAGAGTAAGAGCTTTTTTCTTTTCTTTGAGACATGATTATCAGATGTTAATATCCTGTAGTCGGCTTTTAGCCTTGGATCATCTTCATTGTCCACTTTTTTCTATTTTAAGAAATATGCTTTTATTATTACCAATAAGAGCTGGAGAGAAAATAAGTGAAAAAGTACTAAAAAAGTCTAATTTTTTCGGGGGGGAGGGGTTTACCTAGAAAGCCGTTTTAAAAGATCACAAAAAAGTCTGGCTTCTTGAAATCACAATCAGAAACCGTTGCACATACTGTAAATGTCTAAACTATTCATTTAATCTAGACATTCTGCACCAATGTTTTGCATTCTCCTTCCTGCTAGTTCTTCACATCCTCCCATCCCTTCCCCTGGAGTAGTCTGCTTCCCTTTGGCTTGTTCTTTCAGGTGTTTGAGTCCGTCGAGGAGCAGGACCAGACCGAGTCGGAGTCCAAGACCGAAGAGGCCAAACAGTTGCCGAAGATGCCCAACGGAGCTGTGCAAAACGAGTCAAGCTCTCCCGACTCTGGGCATCCTTCCTCACGAAACTTCTCCATCACCTCTGGCCTTTCAGACGGCTCCTTCAGCACAGAGGACAGCTCCGCACCTGATGCGTCCCAGAGATCCACAGCTGTGCCTCTGATGTCGCAGAGCTCCGCCAAAGCTGCAGCGGGAGAGGCTGAAGCGTTGACAGTCGAGAGTCAGGTGGCGAGTGAAGAGAAGGACAAAGGGGAGGAGGAGAAAACATTTGACAGCACGGATAAAGACGGAGCCAAATTGAATCCTGGAACACAGGACAGCACAAAGTCTGGAAATGTGAAAAAGGAAGGAGCAAATTTTGAAGATAAAGACCCAAAAGTGAACATTGAAGAAAGTCCTCAGAAACTCTCTCCAGTGAAGACCGAGGAAGCTTCCAAACACAAAGAAAAAAACGTGACACCGATTAAAGAAATGGAAAAATTAAACACAACCGTCACATTTTCTCAAGATAAAGAAAAATCAAAAAGCCTTAAGGAATGTGAGGAGGAACAGATTCTGGGCGCCTCGATATCGGGAGGAGCTTACAGCTCGTCTCAGAAAGACGAGACCCAGCCTTTGACTGAGTCTGACGAGTCTCCTTCCGCCATAGAAATGGAGGAGATCCCCAAGGCTAAGGTTTCCATGGCACCCTGGAGCAGGAGAGGACACTGTGAGACTTCGTCCTTCTCTGAGGATTCAGCAACTCCTGCGGATCTGAGGCAGGACGTAGAAAAGCTCAGTCCCGAAGGAACAGAGTCCATCCTGTCGGAGCCGGAGATGGAGAGCCTTTACCCTCCCTTCGACTCTCTTCCAGCCGACGAAAACACGAAGGATGAAGTGACCTCTCAGGGAGCGACTGGGAGCCCTTACTCTGTATGCACACCATTTTTAACGAGTCTACATTTATTCGCAGCAGTGGTTCTCAAATTGAACCCAGGCAACACTGAGGAGGGGATTTTAAAGAAACCTCCAGCTTGAAATAATTTGATAACCGCTGATTTATTGCGATATAAGTCAACCAGATAGTGAGTTTATTTTATTTACTGTCATAATTATATTTGTTACAGCAAGAGCTTTTGGATTTATACACCCTAAATCTGCACCGCATCGAGAAAGACGTCCAGCGGTGTGACAGGAACTACTGGTATTTCACTCCAGCCAACCTGGAGAAGCTGCGTAACGTCATGTGCAGGTAAAACAGCGACCCCTGCAGGGGCATAGTTGAATAATAGGTTACAGCAATGCTTTCTCACATCCATAAGATGCTCAATCATTTGAACTTATCTGACTGACATAAACAAAACAGTCCGTTTAGGAAGTTTCTTCTGCTGGAAACAAGTTTTCTAATAAGCTTTGCATGTTCAGTCAATGTGGCTTGGCAATTTAAGACTCTTTTAAGGATTTAGTTCTTCATTTCAACAACATGTCTAGTTCAATATTTTAAATTCAGACTTTATTCTTTCTAATATAAGTTAAGATTTATGAAATCGTTACTAGTTGAAACACAAGACGAGTGGTGGAAAATAAATCACACTGCAGCTACTCAGGGTACGAAAAATATATTTAAAACTTTGCACAGTTTTCCTTCCCCTTTACAATTATTCTCTTCCTTTGCAGTATTACATAGTTGCACCATGAGAAAACATGAAGAAGTTTGCAAGTTTGCCCTCTCTTAAACTCTAAAAGTTGTATATTTCCAGCTATTTGCTTTGAGACTCAGTTTCAACCACAAACGCCGTTGACCTGTTCAATGATGGATATCGTTTCTGAAACGCTTGTCTCCAGTGTCAGAATATTAGTCTGCAGAATGGCTCTAAACCTGCAGAGAGGGTGTGAGTCAGAGTAAGAAGCAGTCACATGGGGTTAAGGTCAGCTCTCTGCGCTGCATATTCACAGCTACATCTGGAGGCACCTGGACATCGGATACGTTCAGGGAATGTGTGACCTGCTGGCTCCTCTTTTAGTCATTCTCGATGACGGTGAGTCGAAACTCTCCTCCCTGCTCCCACTTGATTTGATGTATTTTTACAGTGATATTCTGAGCTGCAATAAAGACTTGGCAAGCTCGCTTTCCCTTTCTGTGTCCTCCTCTCAGAGGCCAAAGCTTTCAGCTGTTTCAGTAAACTCATGAAGAGAATGAATCAGAACTTTCCACACGGAGGAGCCATGGACACTCACTTTGCGAACATGCGCTCTCTAATCCAGGTGACGCAGCTTGAGTTTTATAATAGAGTCCTATAATAGCCAGCGAATCCAATCGCTGGCTATTGGATTCGCTGTTTTTTTTAAATCTTTCTATCCCTCTCTGGCTTTAGATCCTGGATTCTGAGCTGTTTGAGCTCATGCACCAGAACGGAGACTACACCCACTTCTACTTCTGCTACCGCTGGTTCCTGCTCGACTTCAAACGAGGTGATGTAACGGCTCAGGCTAACAGAGTCGGCGCCTATTAGAAGGAGAGCAGCATCTAAGAAGTGATTAGAGCTTTTTCTATTTTTAGTCAAACATTTGCTGCAGTTGAGCAAGTTCAGTTAAAGGTAAAAAAAAAAAAACACAAGTAGAGTTAAAAAAAAAAAAAGCAATTGGAGCAATCGTAAGTATAAAAGGTTAATCAAGTAAATAGAATAAAGAAATGGATAAAGCTCTGAACAAAAATCCAACCCTCTGTTTCTTTGTGCTTTCTGTCCAGAGCTGGTTTATGATGACGTGTTTGCTGTCTGGGAAACCATTTGGGCCGCCAAGTATGCCTCATCAAGTCACTTTGTGCTCTTCATTGCCCTTGCCCTGGTGGAGGTATACAGGGACATCATCCTGGAGAACAACATGGACTTCACAGACATCATCAAGTTCTTCAATGGTAAAACCCTGTCGCTAATGTTCTTAGCACTTAAGCCCTGTGGAGGGCAGTCAACTTTGTTGAAAACAACAAAAATGCAGGTAAAGCAAACGAACCAAAAACCAAATACATTTATAGTGAATTTGGGGTTTTGAGAGTTTAAGTTTGAGCTCAGCTTCTTTGGCTTTGGTCATCAAATCAGACCAGTTAAATTGTTACAACTCCTCCCCACTGAAGGGTTTTTTAAACATAAACGACCCATTTAAGATCATGCTGTAGCATCTCAATCAGATTTGATTCAGGAATTTGACTAGGTCACACTAAAACCTTCATTTTGCTTGTTTTATGAATTATTGTATATTCACCTTCTAGATTTTCTGCTTTTTAAAACAAACATTAATTCATGATTTAACAAGGAGAGCAATTACTTTTTTTGCCTTTGGTTGGTTTGGATGATAAAATCATCCTTTGAAAACATTACTCTTCTCTAATACATTTTTTTCTAATAATGTAAAAATATCATTGCTGCAAGTAAAGAAAAAGATAGAGAAACTATATATATAGAAATACAGAAGAAATATAGTTTTTTTTACAGTGTAAATCCAAATGAGGCTTAGATTGACTTGCCCAGACAGTAAGACGACTCACAACACATTTAAGAGTCTCATCCGCATTTCTCACCTTGTTACTGTCGAGGCTCAGTTTGTTTCCATTCTGCTTGCTGATGAAAATCATGATGCTGCTGATGGTGTTTGATTAGCTGAGTTGATTTACCAAACAGGAAAACAGTCAGCAATTTGAATCTCTGAGACATGGAGCAGTTTGTGCAGAGGTTGAACCATTTCCCAGGCAAACATAATAAAATTATGATCTGCTTTGTTTTTTTTTTTATTTAGCTCGTTTCCCCTGCAGATTATTGGCCAAAATAAAGTCTATCTGTAACTAATTTGATTTTACAGATCTACCATTTGCAAGGCGGTAGATTTTCTGGCTCTCTAAGCCCTTTAAACGTCTTTTATCTGTGCAGATCCAAACTTGTTAGTCTTTCTGCTGATTTCTAGAGTTAAATCATGAAAACTTCACCTTACCCTAATTTGGTTCAGAAAATTGCACTTTTTCACTTTAACATCAGATTTTCAGTGAAACTTTAGTTTTATCAACAGATGGGTGTAACTACACAGTGACTCATTGGTGTAATTCATCCCACTGTGTGTAATCCAACTACACACTCATGCAAACATTTATCCAGAACACGCTCTGCTCTATTAAACCAACTAAAATCTTGAGAGTGAGACAGTGAGGGAAAAGCCTTTGGATACGTTTAATCAGTGGTTATGCAAAGCTTTGATGTTCCACTCTTTGTCTTTGTCTTTCAGAAATGGCTGAGCATCACAACATCAAGCAGATTTTGACCCTGGCCAGAGATCTGGTGTGCAAAGTGCAGATGCTGATAGAAAACAAGTGATTGTTGCTCTCGTCCTCCTTTCCTTCCATGTAAAGAAGAGTCGGCTGTAGTAGCACAACAGTGTAACACACATGAATTCATACAATCTACACAAGGCCTTTACATTCACAGGTTGCTGCTATGAGCCTTACAGACTGTCCTCTGTGGTGTTTGTCCTGTCGGCACTATGAGAACTTTGTCGATCCGAGTGCACTTAATATTTTAGGATAAAGACGTTCTAGTTGCACATTTCATGCCAAAACGTAAAGCTGAATTCAAACAGAGACTATATTTATGAGAATAATAGATTGTGATACTGCTCTATGAATTGTTTTAATAGCCAACTATTAAAAAAAACCCAAAACAAATTACAAGTCATCCCTTAACAAAATAAGATTATAGGTAAGTTTTTTTTTTAATGTTATTTAGATGCAAACATTTAAACATTAACCTCATTAATTGATTTAAGAATCTGTCTGGTAGCCAGAAATCCAACTTGTTGCTTTAAACTTTGTGTAATTAGCTTACAGTGCCTTGCTAAAGTATTCACACCCCTGAACATTGTTGTCGCATTCCACTGCAAACTTTAACGTATTTTATTTAAATTTTATCTGATGGACCAATGGAAAGTAGCACATGATTTTGTAGTGAAAGGAAAATCAGACATTTGTCAAGGTTTATTGCAAATAAAAAGTGAATAAGCAGCATCGCAACAGACCTAAAAACACAACCAACAGCTGCGGAGAAATTTACAGCAGGTTTGTGTCGTAAAACAATATCCTAAGCTTTGATCGTGTGTGTGTGTGTGTGTATGTGACGTCCACTTAAATTAACAAGAGGAGCATTAATCAGAGACAAGAGTAACTTTAAAGGAGTCGCAGGAATCAACATGAAGCAGAATACTGAGCGGCTCACCAGATGTTGCAGCAGTAACTGTAGCAAAATCTGGTTCCACAGATTCTGCGAGGCTGAATATAAATCCACACTGTTCATTATTTTCTTTACTTTCAAAATTACGCAGGACTTTATGTTGGTCTAACGTTTAAAAACTCAATAAAATGCATTGAATTTGAAGTTCAAAGGGGTTTTAGTACTTTTGCAAGTCAGTGTTACAGGAAAATGTAGTGTTTTAAGTGTCCTAAAACTGCGTTTTCTGCCAGTTTGTTTATTTTTGTATTTGTTGTGTCCTCAGATAAAATTGTGTTCAGAATATGTTGTGAACCCTTAACCCGATACTTTGATGACTAACAAGTCTGTGGGCAGAAATTCACACAGACGTGTACATGAAAAGACGAGCCTAATTTCACAGTCCTTGTGAATTGTTTTGCATTGTTCCGTGATCTTCTGCTTATTTTGTCAATCGAGTGAGTTACTTACTTTTGTTTTCTGTACTGTCTTGCATTGTCTGGTGCCTGCTTGTTCAATCAGACCTTAACTTCCTCCTTGAACAGAAAAGACAGACGAGGCAGCGGTCGTATTTAGTCACCCTAACCTAGAAACAACTGCTGTTCCACTTTATTCAGATTCATTGCTGCAAGAAATGACAATTGCTTTGGTGATATGAGTAGTAATTACTTTATTTTTTTTTGTTGTTGACATATTTATATTCCAGTTCCTAATGGTCCATGCAAGTCGATGCCTGTCATACATAGCCTAAAACTTCAAACACTTGTTTTATGAATGTAGTAGGTTTATTCGCATTAATTACTAGTACTTCTTTGTGGATTCCAAGTGCTTTCAGATGAACTTTTTTATTCATTTATTGTAACATTCTTAAGCCAAAGTACTTCTTTAGTTAGTTTTCTTTTCTGGATGCTGCTTTGTTTGTAAAGCTGATATTTTTATTTTGTGGCCAGTTTTAAATGTGCACTATAAAACAATCAGATTCCACAGCACTTAACATATATATACACATATATATTGAATGGTCTATGTTCTTATAATAAAAAATAAAAATGGAATAATTATTTTTCCAAATCACATTGTTATGTCTGTTTTACTAAATGTTTTATTCAAACTGAAACTAGAGGGGGGGGAGAATGGTCCACACATTTAAAGGAGTGTTCAATATCTTAGAATAAGTTATTATTCTTAAATTGTATTTTGAGACGGGGCCACATAATTAAAGGTCAATATGAAGCCTTATGATGGACTGGTGACCTGTTCACAGTGACCCCTACTATCACCAGCTCCTATAGACAATGAATGGATTGATATCATTATGAACAGATTAGAAATTTAAGAGAAATTCAGTTTGAAATGGCAGAAATAATGTTTAGATTTATTAATAGTAATATTTATTGTTTCTGTCTGTTTTTGATTTAGAAATACGATGGGAGTTTATTGTTCTTACTCTTAAGCTATCATAGAGCTTTGGTAAATAAATATCCAAAAGTTTTTTAAAAACAGGTGTCAAAATCCAATACAGTACTCAGCTTTGTCTTGCAACTTTTAGATGTGTTCCTAGTTCATCACACTTCTATCAAATTGTTAAAATACCTCCTTAGTATGCAGTTAAGTTCAGAGTTCTGCTAATTATCTAAATATTTTTAATGAAGCGTGTTAAACCAAGCACACATCAAAAAGTTGCAGAATGCCAGCCCTCCAGAGCTGCAGTTTGATGCCACTGCAGGAAGTGTCTATTGTAAGAAATGGTTTCTTACGATTCTTGCAATGTAAATGGTAAGAAACGATGTCTCACCGACGTCAATTGTTCCTGGACAATAAATACCAAGCGGATAAGCAGTTTCTGTCTTAGAAGAGAAAAAACACGCCCGAACAGGGACTTGAACCCTGGACCCTCAGATTAAAAGTCTGATGCTCTACCGACTGAGCTATCCGGGCGCTCTTGTTCAATAATACGTCCTCACTCAATTTCAAAATCCTACCTTCCAGGTGTCAAGATGCTATTATTTAAATTTTAATTAAAATACTAAATGTAGATTTGTTTATAGCTCTTGTCCTTACATTTCAAATTGCTACGCAGGTCAATATTAACACGGACTGTCAGCGACCGTTAACGGTAAACTGTCGACAGCATCGCTGCAATTTCAGCTCAAGCGGATTAGTATCTTTAAAATCCTCTTTTTTAGTACTTTGAGAAACAACACCTCGACTATATAAACACAGTCTTTATTGTGAAAGACATCTACACAATATGTATTTAAAAGAAATAAATAAATCGGATTTCCTGTTTCAGCGAAACAGGAAATACGTGCAGTTTAGCCTCTGTTTTACTTCCTCCTTCTTTAGCATGTTGTTAGCAGAGCTACAAGCTATGTGGCGCTGACCTTAGTGAAGAAGAGGAGAAAGAAAATGTGGCGGTTTTCGCTTAGATCACATGCAGAAGTGATTGAGTAAATATGACAAAGATGTTGGCATTTCAAACGCTTCGTGTCGTTTCCCTGGAAATCCTTGGTTCGCCATGTAACTTGTTGGCAAACAATGTTTACTCCATAACTAAGAGATGCAGCCTCATAAGTCTGCAAAGCCAAATCTTAAGACCGCTCAGCTCCCACCAACATAACCCAAAGGTAAGGCAAATGTAGCATAATAAAGATTCTACAACATTTTATTTATTTACTAAGGATCTCTGGTTATCTTACAGGTCCCAAAAGTGCCAACATGGGAGCCTGTACCAGAAGAGCAGCTTCCTCAGGTAACATCCTCATGGCTGCATGCATGTAAACACAAAACAACCCTTATAAACTGACCCTGAAGTTCAGAAGGTCATGCTCTGTATCTGGTTCTGTCACATGGAGGACATTTACAGTGCCTTGAGAAATTTAAACTCATTCACATTTTGTCACACATTGGGATTTATTTGATAGGCCAACACAGCAAGTTTTCCATTTGGGACAATAACCAAGTAGGATGAGCACAAGGTAATGAATAATTGTGAAGCAGAGGAAATCTCTACTCTATCTTCTATTTTACAAATGAAAATCTGATGTGTGCCAGACGTTTGACTGGCGAAAAGAAAAGCCTTGAATAGACTTGACAGACAATGTCTTTGTACTGAAATTGCTGGTATTTTGCAAAGAAGGAAGAGAGAAAATGTTCATTTTCCAGATGCACTAAATTTGTAGGGACATTCCTTTAAAGACTTGCAGCTGCAACTACTGCAAAATATGGTTCTGTAAAGTGTTGAGACGGCAGACAATTTTTTGTTTTGTAAAAAGTATTTCAGGATTTTTGCATTGTTTTCTTCGCACTTCACAATAATGATTTTGTGTTGGTCTGCCACATAAAATCCTAGTGAAATAAATTAAAGAAGTCTGGGTTTTGTGTAATGAGCTATGGAAAAAAAAAAAAAAAAAAACGGTGATCCATTAAGAATTTTGTACGTACCAACAAAGTGGCAATTGTTGCATTTCGGGAAATATGCATCAAAGGACACAGGGCGTCCATATTCCGTCCAATAAAGTCGTCCCAATTGTCTAATTAAAACAAACAAGACTAGCAAGTGAGAAGAAAACAGACTTAGTTCAGTATAAATGTATAACGTAAATTCACAAAGCTGTACAAGACAAGTAGACCAAATACATATCCAACTATACTTGAAATCGTATTTGTTTCGCTTAGACCTCTTCTTGTGCTCAGAGGCATTCCTTAGTCAACACATTTCAAGTTTTGTTCAAGGGTTTCTCTCTTTTCTTGGTTTTAAATCAAAATCATACCTGGCAAACTTTCTTTGTTTTTGTGTGAAGATGCTATTCTATAGACTGAGACTTTGAGCAGCACAAAAACACACATATTATACCAATTAAAGTCTCTTTGTATTTAACAGACACTACACAAATTCTGAAGGTAATTAATGATCATGTATGAGGCCCACAATTAGTAGATAAAAATGCTTAATTTAAGCATTTTACAACATGGATCAAGCTGCAGATCCATGTTTGATTTTATTTAAAATAGTATTTTGGAGAAGAGTGGTCATACATCACTTCATACAGTATTAATGTTGCAGCCCACCAAGATCCCTGCTGACCTGGTGGACAAGCTGGAGCGGCTGGCCTTGGTGGATTTCCGGACCAAGCAGGGGCTGGAGTGCCTGGAGAAAGCCATTCGTTTCGCTGATCAGCTTCACGTTGTTGACACGTCTGGGGTCGAGCCGATGGATTCAGTTCTGGAGGACAGGTGCTGCGCAGACAGCTGTGAATAACAGCTGGACCTGATAGAAAAGTAACTTATTGCTTTTCTATCAGCAATAGAAAAGCAATAACAAAACCACATGTTGCTAAATGTGGTTTTGCTTGATCCACTCAGTGCTTTATATCTGAGGGACGACACAGTGACAGAGGGTGACTGCGCAGAGGAGCTGCTTAAGCTCGCAAAAGACACAGTGGAAGAATATTTTGTTGCACCACCAGGTATGATAAGAATGGCTACATTTATTGGCCAGCATCTGTATTCTTCTTGAAGATATTTAGGTCTGAAAGTGCAGAATCGTGATGATTTTTTCTTTTTCTTTTCACCAGGAAACATTCCTCTGCCTAAAAGGGAGGAGAGGGCTGCCATCCTCAGACACTCGGAATTCTGATGACTTGATTGTGAATAATTTATTGCTTTTTTTTTTTTATATAGAAAATTGTACGTGTCTGCCTTACGCTCCTCAGTCACATGTCTTGGTTGAAACTGCATGGCAGACGTTCATAATTGTCTTTACTGCAGTTTATCTGCAGCCATAAACAATATGGGAGAAACTGGGAGATGTGCAGCTGATTTTATTGGCTCAACTTCTGCTAAAATTGCAATTTTCCTGTTGTTGACCAACATGTTCGGGTTTCAGTATCATTTCACATGAAGTTGACGTCACATATTGACGGCAACTTCAAAGTAATGGAGGATGCATGACTTTGCATCCTCCAGCTGTGAGGATGCAAAGTAATGACAGGACAGATAGTAAGTACATCGCACAGTGAATATATGTTATGTTTTCTTATGTTGGTTTACATAACATTTTCATCAAAATCTGACCTAAGATTCTTCAATTGTTTGAAGCTCTTATAAATATGCCTGTAAATATTGATTTTACATTAAAGGAATAAAAATTTAAAATCTGTGTCACGTTTTTTTCTTTTCACGTTGTGCACAAGACCAAGATTTTAAATTAGAATTTAACTAGAAATGTTTAAATTAGTCTGAGGGTTATCGGTAACAGTATTTCATTTTTTCTTCACATAAACTGGTTTGGATGTAATGTAATGTTACATTACATTTAGCATGTAATGTAACATTGGGCCACTTATTCATTAAGTTTCAGTTGAAATATGCATAATTTGATGCAAAAAAACATCTTGGAAATATGTTAAGAAAACAAAGCAGTACAATTTATTTCACACTGATGACTTCAGTTTGATAAAGGAATTGTAATATAGAGGTGTAACATTGTGATCTGCACAGTCATGGGAAAGGCTGCCATCTCAACTCTTTAAGAATGGTAACACTTCCTGCTAAAGAAGCTGGCTGTAGAGAGGAGCTTAGTATTTACAGAAAGTTATGTGGAAGGAAAACATGTTTGTTTGGCTAACTGTCCTTGGGAAGATTTTGAATCTAAGCCCACCCGAGAGTGAACTGCAACTGGACTTGGTGGAGAATCACAGAGTCTGAGGGTTATCGGTAAGTGTATTTCATTATTTCTTCACATAAACTTTGGTTTGGATGTAATGTAATGTTACATTACATTTAGCATGTAATGTAACATTGGGCCACTCTCAGTAAATGAAATCATAGCTTGTAAACTGCATTTTGTATTAACTCGGGTTATCTTAGATATCTGTTAATTGAAGCACAAATTGTGTGAAAATCAAAAAGCAAAAAACAAAAGAAATCTGAAAGAAATTTCAAACATATTTTTGAGTTCCAATTTTTAAATTCCTAAACTAAATCATGTTTTTGATAAGACATATTCATACTATTGATCTTAGGTTATGATCTAACTAGTTGTTTATTATCTAATGATTATTGCCTATGTTAGTTGTGTTTTATTCCTAATAATAATCGAAATGGGCCACTAAACAGTCTGGGCTTTTTCAGTTTCTGTTCTGCTTCAGCTTTAAGCCGGACTTTGCATTTATTTCATCTGATTGCTTATCGTCCTGTTTTCGTTTCCCTCCTCTCATTACCAGGTAAGCTGTAAAACTCAGCTGTTCCTCCACCTCACCTGTTGGCAGGTATCCAGGAAACGTCATGAAAAACATTTGAACAGGCGTGTTGCTTTAGAGAATAGAAACCAAAATATTAGAGGGAAAACGAATCTTAAATGAAGTGGGCAGGTCCAGTCAGTATATAAGCACAGCTGTTCAAACTCAGAGGAGCAAAACACCGGAGGATCAAGAGCTACTGGACATTTGAAACCTGAAGGAGATTTTTATTTTTTCTTTAGAAGCTAATCGTAAGGTAAGTTCATCTCCTAATGAATGCGTCCATGAGCTCACCTCTGATTATTGTCATGATGAAATGTTTATAAATTATCTTTCAGATCAGTTCAGTCATGGACATAGTCATTAAAACGCTGAACGGGACGACCCGCACGCTGAAAGTAAACCCGCAGGACACGGTGGGCTCTCTGAAGATGCGCATCCAGCAGGAGCTGGGGGTTCCCGCTGCGAGGCAGAGGCTGGTCTTCACGAACGGGTCGAGCACGCCTCTGAACGACGACTCCAAGCCGATCAGCTCCTACAACATTGGGCCGAGCTCCCAGGTGTCTCTGCTGATCACCCAGCCGTCCACCTTCCAGGTGTTCCTGAAAAACGAGAAGGGGACGAACAGCACCTACGATGTCACACCCGACGAGACGGTGGAGGGCTTCAGGAAGAGAGTGGAGAAGAGAGAGGGGGTTCCTGCGAACCAGCAAAGGCTGATCCACGAGGGCCGGGAGATGCAGTCTGGAAAACTGTCTGACTACAACGTGAGGGAGCACAGCACCATCTACTTGACTCTGCATCTGAGAGGAGGCTGAGGACGCTGTCAACATGAAGAACACATTCCAGTTTTTATTTATTTGTTTAGGCACTTTTATGATACAACAATCAAAATCCATTTTCTGTACAGATACAGTAAACAATTATGTTACAGAAGTAAGTGAAATTGTAATATGTTATCAAGGAGCATGAATAAGGGTCAGTCGAAACAGGTTTTATTTCTATGTTTGTACCAATCAGTAAGTATAGCTTTTTAGACGTTATTATCATTATTAATTAGTACTGAAATTCTGGAAATTTGTGAAATTCCAAACTGTAAAATTTATGTTCAAAGCAAGAAACCATCAACGTCCACACAATATTCAAAAAATGTTTTGTGACAAAATAGGGGGGTTAGAATTTAAGAGGAGAAGGAAACTTTGAAAAAACAATGTATCAGAACAACCAAAAACAGTTTTTGTATATCATTGTGTTTGGTAGATCTATGGAATGGTGTGGGGAGACTTAAGTGACTGTATGAGAGGAAGTCATAATATATTTTATCTTCTAATTGTTCCTGTTCAAAATAAATTGTGCATGTAAATTGACATATTTGTCTCATTCCTATTTTCTGGTTTTACTTTTTATTGTCTGTTTGAAATAAATAAAGCAAACCTCAAACCTCGCTTTTGTAAAGAATGTCCTAATTTGAAACCTTCTCAAGTTTTGTCTCATTGAAGCATAAAAAATACTTCAGCTGTTTTGATATATTTAAACTTGTTAAAAAAGCGACTTCATGTAAAATCTCCATGTGTTGCTCATCAGTTGCTTTAAAAAAATTCAGACATTTTCCGAGAGACTAGTGGGGGTCCGAGGAGTTTTCCAGGGGTCCACAGATACTTCATAGGTGCTCAATAATGAAAATACAAATCATTCTTTGCCAACATCAGATGCTGGTAGCACAACATCTTTTCATTTGGCTAACTTAATGCTGGGAAAGATTTTTAAACAAAATGTACCCAGGAGTGGACTGCAGCTGAGGCCAGGGCCTCTAGAGCCTCTACATGGCATCGTGACTCATTCTTTGACAAGTCAAACGTGGCTCCAGGTTATGTCTGACCTGACCTGGGTGTTGCTCAGAGGACCAAAGTCTATTCAGATGAAAATATATTTACAATTTCATTTTCAAATCAAGGCCCCATAGTCTGGTGGAAGAGTGGAGAGACAGAGTCATGCTTGAGGTCAGTGATGATTTGGGGACCCGTGTCATCTGCAGGTGTTGGTTCACCTGGTTACAGCTGTTGCTACCAAGAGTTATTGGTTGCATAATTACTTTTTCCACATAGACCGGTTTGGATTGCTTTTGTTTTTGCTTTTAATAAATGAAATCATTTGAAAACTGTATTTTATATTGATTTGGGTTGACTTTGATCTTATTTGTTTGATGATCTAGAGCATACAAAACAATTAGAACTCTAAAGGCTCCAAATTCCTAAAATAAAGAACGCTTTGAATGAGACCATTCACATGTATTCATACTGTTGTTTTTAACTTATGGGGTCGTTTATTGTATAACATCTGGGACTCCACATTGACAATAAACTGGACTGGGTCAAGAACAATGACCCTGCTTACAGGAAGGGCCAGAGCCGCCTCTACTTTCTGTGGCGCCTGAGATCCTTCAACATCTGCTGGACTTTGCTCTGGTTGTTTTATGACTCTGTGGTGGTCAGTGCCATCCTGCATGCTGTGGTGTACAGCTTAAGGTGGAGGACACCAGCAGGCTGAACAGACTGACCTGCGAGGCCAGCGACGTCGTTGGAGTGGAGCTGGACTCTCTGACAGCGGTGCCAGAGAGAAGGATCCTGTCCAGGATGAGGGTCATGTTGGACAACGAGTCTCATCCACTTCATGACGTTGCGGGCCGGATACAGGAGCACCATCAGCCAGAGACTCATTTTGCCAAAGTGCACCACAGAAAATCATTTCTGCCAGTAGCCATTAGGCTTTACAATGCTCCCTCAAAAAATCTAATTTTCCTTGGGGATTCCCAAGGAAAATCCCCAATTTCCCTTGGGGATCAATAAAGTCTATTCTATTCTTATTATATAATCCTACTCATTTGATCATGAGCCACACAGGCGGATCTTTTCATTTTCTGTTTTGTTTCAGCCGTAACGGACCTCACATTCACTTCATCTGTTGATTCGCCGTCATCTGACTTCTTGTCCTGTTTTTGTTTCCCTCCTCCACCCATCATCAGGTAAGCGGGGGAAGCCCAGCCGTTCCTCCACCTCACCTGTGTGCAGGTATGCGGGGAACGCCGTGACACAGCGTCACGAAAAACAATTCAGCAAACTCATGTTTGGAGAAAAGAAACCGAAACTTAAAGACAGAGAGGGAAAACGAATCTTAAGTGCAGTGGGAGGGTCACAGACCGGCTGACTCGGTCTGTATATAAACACAGCTGACCAACATCAGAGCACAACCGCTGAGGATCAACGATTATCGGATATCTGAAGCTAGAAGGGCATTTTTATTATTATTATTATTATTATTAGAAATCCATTGCAAGGTAAGTTGCTCTTCCTAATCAACACGTTTATGATCTTACCTCTGAATACTGTCATCTTGTAAAAGTGATGAAAATTTTTAAACTATTTTTCAGACCAGTTTAATAATGGATATACACATCAAAATGCTGAACGGGACGACCCGCACGCTGAAAGTAAACCCGCAGGACACGGTGGGCTCTCTGAAGATGCGCATCCAGCAGGAGCTGGGGGTTCCCGCTGCGAGGCAGAGGCTGGTCTTCACGAACGGGTCGAGCACGCCTCTGAACGACGACTCCAAGCCGATCAGCTCCTACAACATTGGGCCGGGCTCCCAGGTGTCTCTGCTGATCACCCAGCCGTCCACCTTCCAGGTGTTCCTGAAAAACGAGAAGGGGACGAACAGCACCTACGATGTCACACCCGACGAGACGGTGGAGGGCTTCAGGAAGAGAGTGGAGAAGAGAGAGGGGGTTCCTGCGAACCAGCAGAGGCTGATCCACGAGGGCCGGGAGATGCAGTCTGGAAATCTGTTATCTGACTACAACGTGAGGGAGCACAGCACCATCTTCCTGACTCTGCGTCTGAGAGGAGGCTGAGGACGCTGTCAACATGAAGAACACATTCCAGTTTTTTTTGTTTTTTTTTTTGTATTTAAACAAGTGTAATTTTAATGTATTATGTAGTACAATAATAATAAAAGTCAGTCATGACAAATGGCATGTCTCTTTTGTATTTTATTTCTGTGTTTGTTCAGATCAGTAGGTAAAGCTCATTAAGGTAACAAAAAAAAAAAAACTCTTTATCTCAGCTTATGTAAAAAATGACAGAATTTTAAACTTTCTGGAGTTTTTTTTAATACAGGTCCCTGCGAAACAAAGCATAAAAATACTTTTAATTCTAGTGTTTTAAAGCAGTATCCTAGTAATCAGCGGTGCAGCTTCATGTTAAGAATCTTCAGCCATATATGGAAGCTGGTTGCATCTTGTTAGTCCTCAAAGAAGCATCATTTCCTCACAGTGGCAAGGTAGGCATACCAGAATAAGGCAATCATGTTGGCGAAGAGCACTCGAAACTGAAACGTCAAGAGAGGAGAGGGTGAAAACGTCACAGAGGAAGTCAGTGTGAGGTTCCTCCTAATTCTCAACATAACAGGATGTCAGTGATGGAGCGTACCTGAACAGGCACAAAGTTTATGTTTATAAATGTGAAAGGAGTCCAGACTTTCCAGTTCATCTTCAGAGCAGTCCAGTAACTTTTTCTCATCTTCTTCTGGAAATCGTCCCAGCCTTTAGCCTGAGGAACATGGAAACACTTATTTTCTGTAAAGTATATTTAATGTGCAATTAATGCACTTCTATGCTTATATTACACATCAAAAATATGTTTATCAGTATATAAAAGTGATATTATGTTTTTTAAATTAAATTTATGTAGAAACTGGAGTCTAGAATTTGACAAGACACAGAGTCCAGCATCAGGAAATAAAATAACGAAAATCAGCTGCATGATACTCATTCATATTTGGTTCATGTTCAGAGTTACAGTAAAGAGGGCTTGAATGCAAAAGCACATATTTTTAATTACATTTTGGATTTCAGTATTCCAGCCATTATGTAAATGAGAACTGGCCCAGACACAGGAATCAGACAAGCTTCTTTTGTCTCTGATTAGCAAAACAAAACCAGGAATCTTTTTTTAGCTGGGAAAAACCTGATCAGACCATCACAAAATACAGCTATATTCTACTGAAAGCAGCACATTAATATATTTGATAGACACTTTTGAGGAGATCGAAAAGAAATCACCTCCAGGATGTTCATAACAAGGTAGAAAAGGAGCAGGAAGCCGGGAGCAAAGATGAGTCGGTCCAGTAGCAGTCGTTTGACGATGCAGAGCGGGTCAGTGGTTGGCATCCACACCTCCATCAGCTGGTAAAAGATGTGGCTCACTGGCCCAGTGATAATCAACCTACAAGAGGAAAAAAAATAAAATAAACCAGTAACAAACACAAAACTCCGTGTATTTACCAAGAGTTAATGGATTTATATGCTCAGCGCCTGCGAGGAAGTGATTACTCTTCAAACTTTTTGCCAATTTGACATATTGGAATCACAAACCATAATATAGTCTTTTATTTACATTTTGAGTGAACGATCAACACAATGTAGCAGCTAGTGGAAATGAAGGTGACGCATGGCCTTAAAGTACGTTACTGGGTTTCATACCCCACCTACAGTGACACCCATAAATAAGTTGCGCAGAAGTTTAATGCGGAGTCAGGTTATAAAACAATATCCTGAAGTTTACAACATCTCACAGAGGTCTGTTCAATCCATCATGGAGAACAGAACGAGGCCACTGCAAATCTACTGCAAAGACACGACTGCAGTAGATTTAGGAGAAGCCGCAAACAGGCACGTGGCAGAGCCACTGTAGCTGTAGAGGAGAACCACAGCTCAGGTGGGAGGATGTGTCAACAGTGCACTTATCAGCAATGAATGAAATTTGGCCTTTATGGTAGGGGGACAAGAAGTAGGACTTCTTGACAGCAGCCTTTTAAAAGTCTACAGCAAACATGTGAATGAAGGTGCTCTGGTCAGATGAGTTGGTGGAAAGATGGATGGAGCTACGTCAAGGGCAATGCTGGAAGAAAACCTCCTGATGACTTGAGACTGGGGTGGAGGTTTGCCCTCCAGCAGAACAATGACCTTTAACATGCAGCCAGAGCTACAACATGGTTTGGATTGCAACATTCTGAATAACACCATGCATCGCATCCCATATATGTTGGTCAATTGTGCTTGTAGTGTGATTTTGTAAAAGAAGGTGAATGGGTATATTATTGGAGTGCCATGCACCCTCATTGTTCTCGTATTCTGCTTCGTCTCACCCAAAGATGGCATATCGTGTGGCTCCAGCCACATCGATCTCCTCAGCTGGACGTCCACTTTTGGCCTTTTTTCTGCCTTCCAAGTACTGTGAAAGTAGATTTCCTAAAGCGGACAGGATCCCACTGGAAGAATGAAGAACAGACAGATCACACTCTCCTGTTAATGTGCAACAAGCAGTAAAAAAAAACAAACAAAAAAAACTGTGTAACTTCTAAGTAGGAGGTTTTCATGGCAGATACTGATTGGCTAATACCAGAGTGTGCTCAGTGCAAACAAAGAGGTCAGGAACAGCAGCAGTCATAAATAATCTGACTTATAAAACTGCATAATGAAACGAAACGACAACCATTTCCTCCGTTAGTCAGTAAACATTACTAATGAACTTTTAAACAGCTGGAAACAAGGACAGCTGCCAGTTTAGGAGCACAGAAACCGACCTGGTTATAGATTTCGTGAGGATCGGGTATTTTTTCAGGAGGATCAAATACTGCTGGAGCAGACGGAAATGAAAGGACCCATCCCGGACTGGCAGGCTCTGGACGGGCATTGTTATTCCTTACAGTATTCAGACATTACAACCTCTGCAACACTGGCCCACAAAGGGCGGCGAGTTCCATTATTGTTCCTGTCCACGTCCTTGCGTCAAAGTAGAAGCCACC